>NC_135389.1:5457667-5757667 GCF_051989625.1 Stigmatopora argus | reverse complement strand
GTGTGAGCATGATTGCGATTGCCTGGCCACCGATTCAGGGTGTCCTCCGCCTTTGTCCCGAAGTCAGCTGGGATAGGCTCCAGCACCCACCGTGACCCTAGTGAGGATAAAGTGGTTCAGAAAATGTATGAATGAACGGATTTTGTCTACAATAACGTGATTAAGAATTATGACAAGGAAGTTGTGTTAATAATCACTATTAATGTGTTTAATTGTTGCACACTACCCCTAATATGCACTATATTCTCTATATAGTATCTAATAGATAAATAGGGTGGCACAGCTCAGTGATTGTCATTCCCAAACCCAACCCCGGGGTTGCAGGTTCAATTACCCGCCCTGGTGACCTTGTGTCTGAACCCAATATTGCTCCTGATGGTGTGTCATCAGTAGGCGAATAACGAGATAGTGACAAAGTATTTTGAGTGCCGGGAAGGTGGAAAGGTGATATTCAAGTATAAATCAATTTACAATTACTATTTATGTACAGTAATACTACATACCTTGTAAAATACTTAGCTCAGATCTGTGGTAAATGTTTCGTCATAAATTAGGTATCGTCTTAAATGACATGTTGCTACAAAGTGTAATGACTGCCTCTGGTGTGCAGCGAAGTAGAACCCAAGATGCGGGAGACAGGAAAAGGCAACAGAAGTCCTCGTGAACAACTTAGGACTTTTAATGGAAAATAGGTATACAAAAACTGGGACAGTTACCAAAATAACAACTAAATGGGGAAGGCACACACCGAATGAAGAGGCATCAGTACTCACAAAATCCCGTACAGGCAAGCACAAAATAGAAGACACTTGGTCATACTTCCACGCCACAAAACACTCGTTTAAATACACAGACAGGCGCTGAGTACAAAATACACTCAACTGGGTACAAGAGGAAAAGGAAGTCCGTAGGGACACAAGGGGCAAAACGCACACAACAATCACCCAGACAGCATACACAAGGAAAACACACACAAACACACCTCCACCCAAAACCCTAACAAAACGTGACACAAAGTAATTAAAGGTATAATCTATCTGTTCTTCTCTGCAGGTCTGATTGTCTTCCTGAGTATGATGGTGGGAGCATTCATATGGGGCTGTCTTGCTGACAAAGTTGGCCGCCGACGCTGCTTAGTTGTGGCGTTAGCTATAGACTGTACCTTTGTCTCCCTGTCCTCCTTGGCACAGAGCTATGGCTTCTTCCTCTTCTTCAGGCTCCTCTCAGGCATCGGGTAACTCACGCATCTAACTTTCTTAACCGCCTATCGTCACAAGGGTTCACACCTGAATCGGTGGCCAACCAATCACAGGGCACGAGGAGACAGACAACCATCCACGCTTACACTCATAACAAGGGGCAATTTAGAGTGTTCAACCAGCCTACTCTGCATGTTTTTGGGATGTGGGAAGGAACCCATGCAAGCCCGGGAAGCTGTCATTATGTGACTAATTTTGTTCAACAAATCAACAGTCTGCTTAAAAGCTACCAAAAGAAAATGCACAATTTTAAAAAGCTATTAAAGAAAAGTGTGCCAAAAGTTTTTGGACACAATAAAAAAGTAAAATAACACTCAATAAAAATGAGAATAGTTCGTATTTGCCGCTTTTAACTGATGTGTGTACACGTCCGCCGGTGCACTTACCAATGGAAGCAAGTCTCGATAGGTATGAAATAATTTTAGAACATGGGTTGTTAAACTAAAGGCTGAATTTTTCTGTAATTTCCATCCATAACACCTTTACTCATTAGACATGTGCCATCTGAATTCAAGCATGATGGAAGGTACACAGTAGACGGGTTGCCACCCGGTCTCAGATTATGATATGTCGGCCTCAGAGTCCTGGGACACTAGATGGGTCCTCGCTGTGTGGAGTTCCAAGTTCTCCCCGGGATTGCGTGGGTTTTCCCCTTTGTCCATAAAACATGCATGGTAGGCTGGTTGAACACTCTAGGTATGAGTGTGAGTGTCAATGGTTGTCCGTCTTCTTATGCCCCGATGTGATTGGCTGGCCACCAATTCAGGGTGTTCAAAATCAAATCAAAACCCTTTATTGTCATCATACACAGCTGCGTATAACGAAATTGGTGATGCTACTTCACAAAGTGCCTTTTCCCAGTAAAAAAAACATAAATAGTAATATAAAAGTATAAAAAGTCACATCCCGGCTAGGAAAATTCTAAAATATTGCACAGTCTAAGATATTGCACATTGTTATTGCACACCCCGAAGTTATTGCACAAAAGGGATTGTGTGTCGTGCTAACGCAAGTTCAGAGTCCTGATGGCTGTGGGAAAAAAACTGTCCTTAAGTCTATTTGTCCGTGCTTTGTGAGACCTGTAGCGTCTGACAGAGGGCAGCAGCTGGAACAGGTTGTAACCAGGGTGGTATTGGTCCCTGACAATGTTCCTGGCCCCGACTGGTGACCATAGTTAGCTGGGATAGGCTCCAGAACCATCCACGGCCCTTGTGAGGATAAGCGTTTCGGAAAATGAATGAGTGTATTAATACCGTATTGTTTGATATTTCTACTCTAAGTATTTTTTTGTACGTTCACTCTTTAAGCACGGGCGGCCCGGTGGTGCGTGTGGTTAGCGCGTCGGCTTCACAGGTCTCAGCTCATGTCCATCTGAGTGGAGTTTGCATGTTCTCTCCGGGTACTCCGGTTTCCTCCCACATTCCAAAAAACATGCATGGTAGGCTGATTGGACACTCTAAATTGTTCCTAGGTATGAGTGTGGGTGTGCATGGTTGTCGATCTCCTTGTGCCCTGCAATCGGCTGGCCACTGATTCAGGGTGTCCCTCGCCTCTGGCCCGGAGACAGCTGGGATTGGCTCCAGCACCCCATGCGACCCTAATGAAGACAAAGATGAGATGAGACTCTTTATGCACCTATACAAAACAAGCTGAAAGAGCACCGTACTACTTTGGCCATCAAATTCACCTCCAGTAGGACGTTTCGCACAAGTAGGACATTTTAACAGAGCACCTGATCAATAACAGATATAGAACAGTTGTATGAAGTTAGATTTTTAGCAAGAGGCCTTTTTTTCTAAGGCAATGATATCCAACCATTGCTGCAACAATCAAAATTTTGCAATAATAATACATGCAAAATAATAATATATTTTCTTTAGTTAGGATTTAACTGAATGAGTGGCTTTTGTTGTGTTGAAAATTCCCTTTGCTAACATTTTATGTCTTCCTAACGCCATGAACATGTTATAATTCATGTACAGCTGGCTGTATGCAGTCTGGTGTTTTATTGCTGGGACAAAGCACAACGGCTAAGCTCAGAATAATACAACTCCACTGGGATTTGCGCGCTTAGAAATCAGGTCACGGCATAACACAAATATATCCATCCACAATAAACCTGCACCAGATCAAAAAATGTCTCTTCGGCGTAGGTTGTCAGCCATGTCCTGTGTCATTGAATATGTGTAATAACCATGTCATAAGCGTGTAATACCGCCATGTGGTAGTACGAATGTGCAGTTTGGCACTAAATATAGAACTGCTTGAGGTGATACATGAGTACTTTTTAATACATAAACTGTTCAAGACGTTTTCGGTTCTTGTGTTTAGCTTTTGCAGACTGACTTTTGGGTGTTTATTTTTGTTTTTCACTGAAATTCTGTTATGTTCAGACTACTTCTCTAGTATTACTACCATTTCATCCATTTATTTTCTCAAAACTGTGGCTGAGAGTTGAATTACCCCCTGGAATGCTTACAAATACATACTTATATTTTATGACAGGTTTTGGAATAGAAGTCACCATTACGCATTAACACCAGACGATCCAACAAGAACTCACCAATACACAGGGTTTAAATATACAGACTTGGGTTGATGAGGCAATGAGAAACACATCAGTGGCATGAGAAGCAGTGAGCAGGAGAGACACCAGGGGCGGGGAAACAGCAAATGAACTCAATGGGTAATCACAAGGACAGGTCACACAGGGGAAAAAGCCCAAACATCAAACTCCCAACAAAACCTGAAAGAAACCATACCTAAGAGTAACAGATCATTGAGAAAATCATTCATTAACTCATTTTCAAAACTGCTTATCCTCATGTGGTTCACATGGCTGTGGCCAATCCCAGCTGACTGTGGGCAGCCAATCACAGGTCATACATAGACAAATGATCACACTCACAAACAACACTGAGAAGAATTTGTAGTATTTAATTAACTTACCAGAATACCTGGAGAAACCCCATATATGCAACTAAGCTATTACTCATCATACTGCTAGAGATAATCTTTTTTTTAATTGTTATTCTTTTATATTAATATCAAACTAAAGGACCGAATATACACCTGTTTAATCCAAACAATACTAACGAAAATATGAAAGTGAAAAGTGCTACAACAAAAATAAAAATTTGGGCATGGTGATGTAAAGATTCCTGTACCTGCGTAAGTTTTCTCTGGGTAGTCCAGTTTCTTCCCTTATCCTAAAAACACGTTGATTGACTACTCCAAATTGTCCGTGAGTATGAATGTGTGCATTAATGGTTGTGTCTATATTGAAGACTCCAAATTTTCCTTAGTTGTGATTGGAAGTATGAGGGGATAGGCTCCAGCACCCCCAAAATCCTTGTCTGTATAAGAAGTTCAGAAGATGAAAAAGTGAACGAATGAACATATGCAATATGTATGGATTTTAGTCTTTGTCATTTAATGACTGATAGGGACAGGTCATTATAATTTATTTTTTTCCCATTATTTGTAATCACAATTTGTTTCTATGACATTGTATTCATATTTCTATGAACTAGTTACGTGACAATTCTGGTTGAAAGCAAACGTCTCTTATAAATACAGTCTCTGTTTTTCCAGTATCGGTGGCACAGTTCCTATAGTCTACTCGTACTTCTCTGAGTTCCTCCAGATGGACAAACGAGGAGAGCATCTGTCCTGGTTGTGTATGTTCTGGATGATTGGTGGGATTTATGCATCTTTCACGGCCTGGGGAATTATTCCCAGATATGGTGGGATCCTAATATTTCCATAAAATTGTATATCACATCCAATTTATTGTATCACTTTAAGATTAATTTTGAGTTTGCGGTTTGTCTTTAGGTTGGGGTTTCAGCATGGGCACTGAGTTCCAGTTCCACAGTTGGAGGTTATTTGTCCTGGTTGCAGCTCTTCCTGCTATTGCTGCACTGATCGGATTAACATTCATGCCTGAAAGTCCTCGCTTCTTGCTTGAGGTGAGACTGCATCAACATTTGGGATTTATGCACAATGTGGTTGTCTTTACATTCATGTTGGTATTTAGTGTTTTTTTTTAACATTCATTTATTATCCAGCAATGCAATTTTCATGACAAATCACAAGAAATATATAATTAATTGACATTTATTCTGTCTTTCTTGTATTGATTCACAAACAATGAACATTTTATTGTGCATATATATAGTTTATACTATATGGTTAGTGCCTCACAGCTCTGGGGTCCTGGGTTCAAGTCCAGGTCGGTCCACCTGTGTGGAGTTTGCATGTTCAGTGTGAGTTTCCTCCGGGTACTCCGGTTTCATCCCACATTCCAAAAACATGCATGGTAGACTGATTGGAAAAAATTGCCCCTAGGTATGGGTGTGAGTGTGCATGGTTGTCCGTCTCCTTGTGCCCTGCGATCGGCTGCCCACCGATTTAGGGTATCCCCCTCCACCACCCCCCGTGACCCTAAGGTGGATAAAGTGGTTCAGAAAATGAGATGATTATATATATAGTCACGAAGCTGATTTTGTTTCTTGAGCAGAATGCCAAGCATGATGAAGCATGGATGATTCTAAAGCAGGTCCATGACACCAATTGGAGAGCCAAAGGACAGCCAGAAAAAGTCTTCACTGTGAGTACATGTTATACACAATACCCAGAATACTTTACTCAAAATCAATTTTAAAGATCCCACACTGAAAATATGATCTCTGTGTAGATATTCATTTTTTTGCAGCAACATGGTAACAAATTGCTGGTTTTAAGCAAAGAGATAGAAAGCATATAGTACAACCAGTTTCCACAAATTGTAAATAAAACCTCAATGGTCCCAATGGGTCCTGATCTGGCATGAACCCAGAGCACTACGGCATGACCTTTCGTGTCTACTGGAGGTTTGAGTTCAAGCCGTTAACCTGTGGGATGCAAATTACTGTTCATTTCATAGTCACCAGTTATTAACTACTCTGCATTATTTCCCAGTCTCCACACCATCAAGAACATATTTTTAATATTCTGCTCACTTGACATAAGAATGTTCACTGGTGTAAAAGAATAAACATATTTTAACTATTACTGTCGCGTATTATAGATCTACATTCATTAGGTACCTAGTGTTATGCATTTGAAATCTTTAAATCTGGCCTAAAAACACTATTTTTTACTTAAGCATGTTCGTAACTACTATTACTGTTCAAATACACAGTAATATATCAAGTGCTTCTTATCAATTGATTTGCCTCTCTATAGCTATTTCTTACTTTAATTGTTTTTAACTGACGGTGCAGTGGTTCTTCCGCCTGACTTTGGTGCGGGCAGTCTGGGTTCGATTCCCACTCGGTGGCAGTGAGAGTGGTTGTCTGTCTCTGTGTGCCCTACGACTGGATGGCGACCAGTGTAGGGTGTAGTCTGCCTTTTGCCCAAAGACAGTTGGGTTGGGCTCCAGCAACCCCACAACCCTTTCGAGGATGGGTGGTAAGGATGATGAAAGACTGAATGAATGAATGAATAAACTGTGTCATCTGACCTTTCTGCAAAATAAAGCATTTTAATTATGTTTTTTAAAAAATGGGTCTGGAGGAGTGGGCGGCCCGGTGGAGCGAGTGGTTAGGGCATCGGCCTCGCAGCTCTGGGATCCTGGGTTCAAGTCCAGGTCACCTCCACCTGTGTGGAGTTTGCATGTTCTCCACGGGTCTGCGTGGGTACTCCGGTTTCCTCCCACATTCCAAAAACAAGCATGGGTGATTGGACACTTTAAATTGCCCCTAAGTATGAGTGTGACTGTGCATGGTTGTCCGTCTCCTTGTGCCTTGTGATTGACTGGCCACAGATCCAGGGTGTCCCCTGCCTCTTGCCTGGAATCAGCTAATATAAGCTCCAGCCCCCCCTGCAACCCCAATGATGATAAAGCGGTTCAGAAAATGAGACAGAGAGGGGGTACTGCAGGAATAATAATAATGAAACTGAATCCTTTTTAGTGGAAAAATTGTATCAGGCTATGAACACGCTCAGGATTACTTTAGGTATGATCACATTTAAATGTAATTTGCCACAGAAATGTGGCAAAGAAGAAAAGATGTACGACTTCAAAAATATGCTTAGGAATTTGTGGTAACTGGTATCGCCTTGAATTTAAGTGGCATTACTATCTGCAATGACTAAAATATATTAATGATCAGATAAGTATACACGTTTCCTTTGATCCTATTTAGGTGACCCATATTAAGGCTCCAAAAACAGCTGAGGATGAGTTAATTGAAATTCAAAGTGCTACAGGAACAGTTGTACAACGCTGGCTTGTCCGCTCACTCACACTCTGTAAACTGGTATGTACATCACACTTTATGCATCTCATCTGCATATACTTTAATATTTGACATAGGGTAGTGATTGAAATGCCCTTTGTATGTTTGTCTTGTAAAGTTCAGATTGGATTAGAACTTTATTTCACCCCGTATTCGGGAAATTTCCTTGGTTGCAGTAGCAAGCACAGACACAGAAGACAGTGTAGACCTAGGTATAAAACTGGAGTTGCACAAATTAATTTCATAGTCTATTCATTCCTTTAAAATAGAATGAAAAATTAACAATAACTCTTTCACATGGTTTGATTAAGCTTTGGTTGACGTCCATCCTTAGTATAATAATGTCATTAGCATGACAAGAGCATGTAAGTTTTACTTGGATCCAAAATTGGTGGTGAGCAATTTCGGAGCTATTGTTATACGATTTTATTGATTCATCTCTCACCACGAAGACTGACATAAGCAGAAAATAAAATTGGGCAGATAAATGGAACGTTAGAAAAAAAGAAACTTTTTAAAAATGATTTTTGATAAGTATTTGTGCTTTGGGCCCAGGTGTTAAAGAATGTGGCATCTCTCTTTTCTGCTGAGCTGAGGTTTGCAACACTCTTCATGGCCATTATTTGGTTCTGCATGGCTTTCAGGTTTGCTTCCAATGTGCCCACAATTATTGTATTTTAAGAAGCAATTCACACCCATTTTTTTCTTGTTTCTTTTCTTTTGTCACAGCTATTACGGCCTATCTGTGTGGTTCCCCGACATGATCAAGCACCTCCAAAATGAAGAGTATGAATCAAGAGTAAAAGTAAGCAGTTTCATTGAAGTAATAAGTAGGACATACAATAGAAGATATTTTTATTAGGTACCAAAGTATTTTTTTAGGGTGTACTGACTGTGAAATGAGAATTTTGTCCCCAGACTTGTAAACCACACATGGCCAATTTCATTGTGTAACAATGATAAAGCAGTTCATGAATATTTCTATCTGGCCTACAATCTTGTTGTCTTCAGGTATTCCATAGAGAGAAAGTGGACAACTTCCATTTCAACTTTTCTTTAGAAAACCAAGTCCATAAAGAAGGGGAATACATCCATGACAAGTAGGTGCTACTCACTTTCTCCACAGTCCTAATCAGTGATTGTACGGAAAAAAAATCAAAACGACATGTGTATTTATGTGTTCTTGATAAACTCTCTTCTAAGTTGAAGAGCATTGTGCAACATTTTTTACAAGATTCAAGGGTTAAGGCATTAGATATCATTATTACATTTATTGTCACCACAAAGCGCATGTTGTGCTGCATATGAATCATTAGGTATAATGTATGATTAATCATTTTGCCTTTGCACATACTAATGACCAAAAGCTCAAAATGTGCAGCTAATAAATCTCAGGAGGTTTGCATAAGCATCACTTGATTGATTCTGACTCTTTGTGCAGTGTATTTAAAATAGGTCAATAAACTGTGGATTAATGCAACAGAGCCTTATTGAACAACCACTGATCCAAAAAATATTTTCTGGTAAGCCTTAGTGTTTTAAACCCTGTGTTAAATTGAAGAGAAAGCAACAAAAATAGTGGTGTATAGGAAAGGACTGCATAATAGTAAATTAATAATTCAGTCATCAAATAATAAATAAAAATATGAGGTTAAACGAAGACCTGGTGCAGTTGAATAACTCTCTTAGCTGCTGATATTTGTGAGTCATATGTGTTTCAGTTACAGTTTGCACGAATGTGTTGCACGGTAAAACCTTCAAGCATTCATTCATTCATTTTTCTCCTGGACCGCTTATGCTCACAAGGGTCACGGGGGTGCTGGAGCCTATCCAAGCTAACTACCCGGCACTAGGCAAGGAACACCCTGCCATTCGCAGGGTACAAAGATTAACTGAAATTTGTGGTTCTGTTGCTGATGCTTTAATTAAAACTCTTAATTAGTAATAAAATATAGTACATGGGTAAATATTAGTGTGACTCACTGTATAGAAAAGAATATATTGAACAACATAGTATATGTGTATTTGATATTTTGCACTTGAGTTCTTTTTATAGGCTAAATGCCTTTAACTTCATGACACCATTTCTTGTAATAGGACACTTTGTCTGTTACTTCCATGGGTGACATAGTAACCCCAAAAAATTGTGTTGTCTGAGTCTGGCATAAGAATGTTTAGCAATTCAAGTAGATTGTACCCATCTTGTCTACTTGGAATTGAAATGTCATCATATCGGGTGAATCCTTGTAATATAGGTTTCATACTTGGCTGCTCTTGAGATTATAAATATAGCGCCAAGCTGGAGAAGGGTAAAAATACTATTCCTAATGAATGTGAAATCACAGCGTTATGTTGAAAGGTGCAAAGACATTTTATGCCCTGCTAACGTTAATTAAACAAAACATAAAGTCCTGGCCTTATATTTATTTTTAATCATGTTCAACTTCGCTTATCCTTGTCAGGGTCGTGGGGTGCTGGAGCCTATCCTGCCTGACTTAGGGCAAAAGGTGGACTACACCTTAAAGTGATCGCCAGTCAGTCGTATGGCACACAGAGACAGAAAACCATTCGCATTCATAATTTGCATGCCTTAATTTGGTTAATTAAATGTTCTAATCTGTGCCAAAACATCTGCATAAACTGATAAATTGAGTGCTGCATCTCTGATTTATTGCAAGAAAATATTTTTCCTTTGTCTCAGCTCACGTGCTTTTCTTGAATAGACACAAAATCAGTAATCAATTCAATTCTTTAGGCTTTACATCACTAAATGTCAGTCATTTTCTTCAATATGTAAACACAAACTGCATACTATCATACATTTCTAAATTCAAACATTAGTTTTTTTTGGATGCTGTTACTTGTAAATCATATTTACGTTATTATATTTAATGAAATATTTTTTTGGTATACAGTATGTGTCAGCTCCTACTACTGTATATTACCTGACTTCTATGCTATTGCATAATTAAAAGTGACAGAATGGGACTTCTCATTAATACAATAACAAGTTTTCCACTTGAAATATGATACTGCCATGAAGCTCAACATGTATGCATACATGTAAGCACTGTATGGCATTCATGTCAACACATTCGACAAAACTTGTTTGCATAGCAGTACAACCCAGCTAGGATTGACTGCTATGTATTACTGGGGCCATTCTGCATATTTTGCAATACACCAGCAATAGAAGTCCAAGTCCATGTTTCCTTTGTCTATTGTCTCTGTGTTCCATCCCATAATCATAGGTTCATCAAAATAGAACTGAAGTCTGTGAAGTTTGAGGACTCTTTGTTTGAAGACTGTCTCTTTGAGGATATCAAGTCCACTGACACAGTGTTTGAGAACTGCACCATACGAAACACAGTCTTCATTCATACAGGTAGGTTCAGGTGATGAAGCACATGTTGGTGCGGTTCAGTGGTTTGACTGGCATGTTTACTCAGTGGTATGGTTCAAGTTAGTAAAAAGAAATCATCCATTGGGGTGGCGACGCTAGGTGTGACGGAAAACAGTCGTCAAAAAAGCAATAGTACAGTACTTATAAAATGAGTTGGTTCCAGAAGAAAAAGATACACAGTCATACCTCGACATATGAGTCCCCCGACATACGAGCAATTTGAGATATGAGAAAAATTTCGGGCAAATATTTATCTTGAGACACGAGACAAATTTTGATATACGAGCATACAGCGGACGCGAGAGGGTGCTCATAAGAACATAATGGGCACTGTCTTTCTGGTCGCAACTCCCTCGCGTAATGTCTCTACGAGCACTGGGCGGAGCGTTGCATTTTTCCGTGTTTTTTTCCCCGTTAGTCAGTGCGAATGGCGGAGCTTGTTCGCTAATACGAGAGGAGTACTACTTCCCGGGCAAGTTGGCAAGTGGTCGTGTGTTATCCTATTGTGAGGACATTTGTGTGCATCATATTTTGAAGGGAAGATGAAAGCAAACAACCCATGATAGGTTGCATCTAAAAGTCAGGGAGGAGGCGGGGCAAATAAAGCCAACCCGGGAGAAGAAAGGTATCAAAATTTAAAACAAAATTAGAAGTTTAGTGTAAGGTTAGATTGGATACAACTTATTTTTGAGTGTGTCTGCATCGTAATCCAAGTTGATTTAAATTTGTTTATGTTATGTTACGAGCGCGATGCCTTGCAAAAAGTCCTCCTATCTCTGTCCCTCTCTCTCTCCCCTCCGCGAAATCCGTCTAATTTTAGTACTATTAAACACATTTCAGTACTATTAAACCACTAGTTATTTGTTACTTTGTTAATAGATGGCGAATTAGAACAAATAAAAATGTTTTTCTAATCCAATATCCTGTTTTTAGTGGGTTTTTTCAGATGGTTGGAACGAATTAATTTGTTTTTAGTTCAGTCCTATGGGAAATGTTCATTCGAGTTACGAGTAAATCGACATTAGAGCTCAGTCCCGGAACTAATTAGGCTCGTATCTCGAGGTATCACTGTAATAAAAAAAATGCAGAAACTAGAGGGGTGTATGTATTCACTAATGTGAGATACTCTATAGCAGTGGTTCTTAACCTGGGTTCGATCAAACCCGAGGGGTTCGGTGAGTTGGTCTCAGGGGTTCGGTGGAGCCTCTGCCACGGAGGTCAAGACGCATCAACTCATCATGTCTATTCGTGATAACATGCCCCGCTTGACCATCACTGGCTGCAGAGGATCACGTGACATTGCTTGGCCAATCAGTGCTGCGAGGAATTTATATATCTTGAATTTGAAAAAAATCTTTTTATTTTACACCAAAATAGCGTTCGGTGAATGCGCATATGAAACTGCTAGGGTTCGGTATCTCCAACAAGGTTAAGCTCTACTGCTCTATAGATATAAATAAAATTGGATATGTATGAGAGGATTCTGCAGAATGAACACACACGTAAATCTTACACATTAGATTTTGATTTTTTTTTTTATTAGAACTTTATTCCATCCCGTATTCGAGAAATTTCTGGGTTGCAGGAGCAAGACAGACACAAGACATTGTAGACCTAGGTAAAAAACTGGAGCCACACACAGGAAGTCCACAAGGTGGGGACCTTCTGCAGACTGAGACTGAGGTTACCGCACAGTCCCTCGGTAGTCTGGAGGTTTTAAAGGTCACTGTTTAGCAAAACAAATGACAGGGAGGGGGGTGAGGTAACGGCAGCTGAAGGCGCGGAACACACTTGTGTTTTCGTGATACCAAATATGAAACGATCAGGTTAAGAAAATGATGCACAAAGTTGACAGACATGCCACAAATGTATCAAAACTGAAATCTGTCGAAGGCACCATATTTATTGTGCTTCTGTAAACACATGGCGATGTGTGACATCTTTTTTCCACATCCGTCTTAACTTAACCTAACTGAAGAGTTTATTTCGCCTATGACTCACATTTGTTGTTGCAATATGAACAGTTAGACAAAAAAATCGTGAAGAACAAAATTAAAAATGGACATCACACACTACAATGTAAATAGAGCCTTAGATTCATACTCTTGGGAGTTACTTCATAAAGGAAAACATGTAGTGTGGATTCAAAACTGTATATGACTTGTAAAGCCAGTGGAGGATACCCACAATTTATTCTCTTTCACTTCCTGAAGCTGTTCCAACAAAAAGGGACAACACCTGGAAACTCATTTATCTACGATGCTCTTTGCTGTCTATATAGATCTAAAGGAGAAGTTCATTGACTGTAAAATGGAAAACAACACCTTTGAACATGACAAACGTGGCTGCCACTTGGACAGTGGTGAAGAGAATGATGTACTCGTATATCTGGTCAGTTTTCTTGGAAGTTTGGCCGTGTTGCCTGGCAACATCATCTCCGCCCTTTTCATGGAGAAGATTGGCAGAGTCAAAATTATAGGTGATGTGTATTTCACTTTGTTTCTGGTTTTTATCGTATTGCATTGTTGTACCTTGTAGATTCAGTGAAATTTGATATTCTGTTGACAAAGTTGAAATGTCTTATGCTTTAAGCTTTTAAAAAAATATATTTATTTAATGGACAGACAACACGTATCAACTGCATCACAGCAGAAATTATCTTGTTAATTAAACTGACAAGACAGATTTTCATTTTCTAGAAGAGGATTTTTTTAGAAGTGGTTACCCTTAATCCGGACAGACATTTTATCTAACCGAATCAAATGCTAATATACCAAATTACCATTCCTTTCTTGTGATGTCTGTAATATTCATTGTCCCATGGCCTTTTTTTCCGGGTCCATTAGTATTTATTTTGCAGGGTTAATTAATGTTACAAAAATGGCTGTGTTTGTAAGTGATATTATTTTTTTCCCATTCAAAAGATAAGAAAAAAAGCCTATCCTTAAAGCCTTATGTGTGTTGTAAAAGTATTCATACTTTTTTCAGCAATGGAATTTCCTTTTTTAATTGGCCTCCTCCTCAGGTGGCTCCATGCTGGTCTCAGCAGGATGCACCTTCTTCCTCTTTTTAAGCTTCAGCCAGTCGGCAATTATCGCTCTGCAGTGTCTCTTCTGTGGCGTCAGTGTGGCTGCATGGAACGGTATCGAGGTGGTGACAGTAGAGCTGTATCCTGCTTCTAAAAGGTACATCCAAAACGGTTGTTCTACACGCGCTATTACGTCATTTGAGATGAGCGTATACATTAATGCCAACATAAATTTATGTGTGAATGTATTGCATGAGTTGCAGCTTATTTATATTTATGTTTAATGCCTTCTCTAAGATGAGATACAAATAATGAATGATATCATTCAATTTTCTGATTTTATCATCATCGAATAAAACCTGTTTAAACCAGGGGTTTCAAACATACGGCATACGGGCCGGAACCGGGCCGGAACCGGGCCGCAAGGAGGTTTGATCAGGTCCACAGGATCATTTGAAAGTGAAAAAATGTACAAGACATTAATTTTTGTAATGCTAGAGGTGCACTGTTTTACGCTATCTGCTGCTTGTTATGACGTTGTTTCTACCCTGATTTCTACCTGCCCGCTACACCCTCCTTCGCAAAAATGATAGTGTAGAATTTTCCAAGAAAAATGGACCACGTCCTATTTATTTACTGAAACCCCCAGTAAACAGCAGTCAACTTTCATCCGAAACCGAGAAGTCAGTGAAGCTGCTCTAAAAGCCAGCGACCTAATTGCCAGTGAAATAGCATTAGAATCAAATCCATATTCCGACGTTTTTTTTCTTCATTTCATTTTCTGAACCGCTTTATCCTCACTAGGATCGTGGGGGGTGCTGGAGCCTATCCCAGCTGATTCCAGGCCAGAGGCAGGGGACACCCTGAATCGGTGGCCAGCCAATCGCAGGGAATGAGGAGACGTACAACTCTCACACATTCCCAGGCACAATTTAAAGTGTCCAATAAGCATACCATGCATGTCTTTGGAATGTGGGACGAAACTGAAGTACATCCGGAGAAAACCCACGCATGCAAACTCCACACAGGTCGACCGACCTGGATTTTGAACCCAGGACCGCCGCTGTGAGGCCGACGCGCTAACGACTCAGCTGCGGGGCCACCCTCGTATTCTAACGGTGACTTTGTTAAAAGATGCATGATGAAGGCAGAACTTGTATGTCCCGAGAACCGACAAGCTTTTGCTAATATTAGCCAGACAAGGAACATTAGAGCAGAGAGGATTTCGGAACTATGGACAGATTTTGACAGCCAATAGAAACACAGAGTCATGTCATTTATTGCATGACATCATGGATATGGCACAACTGGCCATATTTATTCGTGGAGTTGATGAGACATTGACTGTTACTGAAGAGTTTGTTGAGTTGGTGCCTTTGATGGACACCACAACAGCCGAGGACATTTTCGGGTCTGTCGTTGCTGCACTGGACAGAGTTGGAGTGGACTGGTCCCACACTGTCAGCATGGCGACAGACGGCGCACTATCCATGATCGGATAGAAAGCAGGTGTCCTTACAAAGTTCAGAGAGAAAGTAAAAGTCCTTAATGGAGGAGATTGTTTCTGGACATTTCACTGTATTTTGCACCAGGAGGCATTGGATTGTAAGTCCTTGAAAATGGACCACGTCATGGAGGTGGTTTTTCTCACTGTAAATCTCATCCGATCCAGAGGTCTAAACCATCGTCAGTGTGACACCCTTCTTAGCGACAGCAACATTACACACAGCCTGCCATACCACACTGAAGTGAGATGATTAACCTGAGGCAATTCTTTGATCTACGTGAGGAAATCAGACAGTACATGGAGAAAAAAGAAAACCGGTGGCGAAATTACAATCCCAGGAATGGCTACGGGACCTTGCATTGTTGGTAGATATTACTGAACACTTGAACAGTCTGAACAAAATGTTGCAAGGCCAGAAAACAGTTTTTTGACAAAATACATGCATTTAAGTTGAAGCTGACTTTGTGGGAAACGCAAGTGGCGACCCTGCTCATTTCCCCTGTCTGAGACACATGATGCGGATGTGAAACGGTCCAAACACAAAATTGCAGGATTACTGTGGGAGTTTGAAAAACAATTTCAGGAATTTGGTGAACTTGAGACAGAATTTTCAGTTTTTCGCTCACCTTAAGCTTACCTTAAACCTTCTGATCTGCCGGCTGACAAAGTTTCAAGAACAAAAACAAGTCCAGACAAGACTAATGTCTTTAAATTGCTGCCTTGTATTTTATTTTTGCAGATACTGTTTGCATTAAAAGAATACAGCTTGTCTTACCTCTTTCTTTCTCCATACTTTTATGGATGTCTAATGGATAACCTGACACTATTTTAAGATTATAAAAAATCTGCTTGCATTTGTCTGTATTCCAGGGCAACTGCATTTGGCGTCCTGAATGCTTTCTGTAAACTTGCAGCAGTTCTTGGCAGCTCAATCTTTGCCAGTTTTGTGGGCATTACCAAAGCCATCCCCATCTTGCTGTCCTTCGCTGCATTGGTCTGTGGCGGTATGGTTGCCCTCAGATTGCCTGATACGCGGGAGAAAATTCTCCAGTAAAGACAACGTTTAAGACATCCTGAATTTGCTAAATGGTGAAGTCTTTGCAGCACTGATTGACTTTCACTGCACTTTTCTTTCCAAAGCCGGAATGGAAACAACTAACACTTATCAAATATAAAATGCCATGTTTTGATGTTTACTTATTATGTTGACAATGTGTTTTGAGAGCGTGATAAGCCTGTGTTCAGATAAGATATATTGAGTTTGTTTCAAAGATCAGGCATGGAGATAGCGTGCAAAGAATATTCCTCTACAATTACATCTAATTGATTGTCTTTTATATATATATATATATATATATATATATATATATATATATATATATATATATATATATATATATATATATATATATATATATATATATATATATATATATATATATATATATATATATATATATATATATATATATATATATACAATCAATTAGATGTAATTGTTGAGGAATATTCTTCTATATATATGGCGGCGTGGTATCCCGTTATCCTCACTAGGGTCATGAGGGGTGCTGGAGCCTATCCCAGCTGACTTTGGGCCAGAGACGGGGGACAATGTGAATCGGTGGCCAGCCAATCGCAGGGCACGAGGAGCCAGACAGCCACTCACTCTCACAATCATACCTAGGGGCAATTTAGAGTGTCTAATCAGCCTACCATGCATGTCTTTGGAATGAGAGAGGAAACCGGAGTACCCAGAGAAAACCCACTTAGGGCAACATGCAAATTTCACACAGGTGGACCGACCTGGATTTGAACCCAGGATCCCAGAGCTATGATGCCGACGTGCTAACCACTCAACCCGCCGGGCCGTCATCTCTAATTGTTTCAATAAAAAATAGCAGATCTATCTTTATAAAGGTAGAACATTTAATAGAACTGTATTTGAGAAGTCCCTAACATATTTGTGTCTAAATTATCAAGAGGGTCACTGATTTCTGTTTGCAGGCATGTGGTTATTGTATTCCGAGAAGTTTCTTCAGTTAATGAACACATAAACACACGAGAACACTACGTATGTGAAGGAGTAAAGTGTTGGATTTTTTTTTCTCAGGAATTTGGTGTTTACATAAACTGTCATTATTGTAAGTGGTTTTGTGCCACAATTGGTTGTGTAAGTGACTAACTGCATGTTTGTCTAATGATAGCTCTTGTTTAAGTCTGTCAACATGTGTACCTTTAAAAATGTTTTCATCTGGCATATGTGTATTCGAAATCATGATTTCTCAGTGTATGACTTACATCTTATCTTCCATTTACTCAGCTTTTTTCCAAAGAAAAAGAACAGCTAGTTTAAAGATCTCTTTTGGGGTTTAAAAAAATAATGTATCATGTTATTTAATGTCTCTGATAATCGGATCTAGTTAAATGTTGGTGAACATCCTGTACATTAGCTTTAAAAAACCATGCAAGTAATACTGCAGTTGGTTTAAAATCTTCATTACGCAGCTTTGCATATTGAATTAAGTTAATATATATTCCGTATTCGGGAAATTTCCTTGGTTGCAGTAGCAAGACAGACACACAAGACATTGTAGACCTAGATAAAAAAAAAATATATATGTATATATATAAGATATAAATATAAAATATATAATAATATTTTATATTTTATATTTATATATATATAATATTATATATATATATAAAATATATATATATAAATATAACATAAAATATTTTTATCTAGGTCTACATATATATATATATATATATATATATATATATATATAATATTATATTATATATATAAATATAATATTTTTTTTATCTAGGTCTACAATGTCTTGTGTGTCTGTCTGCAAGCAAGGAAATTTCCCGAATACGGGATGAAATAAAATTCTAATCTAATACATATCAATGAACATATATATGTTCATGTTAATGAACATATAGATGTAAATATGTAAGATCATAGCCGAAGGCTAATTTCCATCGTTAGTCCCTTGTGCAGGTTAATGTTAAAGACAAGGCAATACAGGACAAAAGACTAGAAAGAATTGAAGCTAAAAAAACGTTTCAGTCCAGTACTATAGAATCTTAACAAAATTGTGATCCCTTTAAGAGATTCCATAATGTTGTTATGCGTACAGTAAGCGAGCCAATGAAGTGCAAATTCTCTTTTGGTTCTCAATTTTCATTTGTTTTTGTTTTTATTTTGATGTTTACTGGCTGTCATATTTTACTATTGTGCTTTGAAAAGTCTTTTTTTCTGCTGATTGATGTCTAAACCCACAATCATCATAATTGAAGTTGTATGGCAAATAAAACAACAGTTTGTGTGGGGCAAACCAGGAAATTTTGAGTTTATCTCATGTTCTCTTCTTGATATCATTAACCAAACTGCTAACGACAATTAAATAGTAATATATATATATATATGTTTTATCATATTGTTAATTTCTCTGTCATTATGTGTTACTGGGAAAAGTGGCAGCAAAGTCCACCGTTTGTTCGAAGTGCTGGTGATTGAAATTGTTGTCTTTCATTTCATTGGTGGTTTATGGTTTGACTTGATTTCTGTTTATTACATTTGTGTATTGGTGGCAATGACTCGTCGGACCATTAAAGGAAAATTGTCCAATGTTTGCAGTATTCGAACTGGGTTTATTAATTCATTGAGTAAAACAAACACGTTCATTGTATGTAAACTTATGGGTGTTCTGTTTTGTATTAAGTCTTTGAGAATTTGATTAATAAGAGACACAAAAATATTTTTTATTTTTTGGTGATAAAATGTGATGATATGGTGGTAATTACTTTTAAAAAAAAAGTCCAAATGACTAAAGAACCGACACATTTATTTTGATGGCAAACACATTGACTAAGCATGTTGAATACAATAAAATAGTGGAATTGATAAATAATAATTTTAAATGCACTAGTTAGCTTTGATAGTTTCCAGCACCCGAGAGTTGTACGGAAGAAGGAATTAGGATGATGTGAAAAGATAATCAAATATTTCGCTTTATTTTTATCATTCTATCCTTGGAAAAACCATACATAGTTATTGTTTATATTTATTATTATAAATCAAAATCATGTCATGAGATAATTCACATCTGAAAATAATTGCATTCGGAAAGTGTGTTTTTAAATGAAAAAAAAATCCCAGTATTTGAAAAAGGAATCTTATGACAGATAGAAAAGGTTAAAAAAAACTTTTATTAAGATTGAAATGTGCCTACTCTGTCCAGAAGAGAGCACAAATATTTTTGAAATAGAATTTATTAAATGACAGAAATGTTCAGATTTGACCTAAAATTAAGGCATCATAATGATTTTAGTTTTCTTTGAACCATTGTCGAACACTGTCCTTGTTTTCTGCAATCCATTTCATGTTGGCGATTGTTCTCTCGATGGACTGATCCACTGCCAGGGTACCAGAGCCAAAACCAACCTCAGCATAATCTTGTTTGAATTGTTGCAGCTGTAATAGTAAACGTAGGATAAAATATTATAATCCCTTATTTGGAAAGCCTATAAAATTATGCTAAGCAAAATAATGTCATTTCATTTACTGGACTTCTAGTTTGCCACAAAAAGACAAGTGCTTCACACTGACAGAACTCAACAATATTATCACAGCCTATCTTTCTTTTCACAAAATTTTGAATTGTTTAATGGGATTTGCTCTTAGCTGCTTGAATAGATGGCGGCGCCCACGGGTGCATTACCTCAGCAGAGCCAGGAACATTGTCGGGGACCCATACCACCCTGGTCACAACCTGTTCCAGCTGCTGCCCTCTGGCAGACGCTACAGGTCTCACAAAGTACGGACAAATTGGCTTAAGGACAGTTTTTTCCCACATCCATCAGGACTCTATACTTGCGGTAACACGACACACAATCCCTTCTGTGTAATAACTTAGGGGTGAGGTAACATGAAAAGACGTTGAGCGGTGATCTGCCTCCTACTGGCTGACTGAAGGTAAGTGAGAGACAGTGAGAGGTAAGTGATCCGCTCGGGGGGTGATGCGATGTATCCATCACGGCAGAATGCCAACGAGACTCAAATTATCACTTATTTGGGTCTTTTGCCGGGAAAACGCACCTTATGGGGAAGCACTACCAATTTCTTCATACGCAGCTCGGGTATGATGACAATTAGGCTTTTGTCGAGTCAATGATGATGACAAAGCCTATGTCCGATTATTATTATTATTGTTATTATTATTAACACTGACTCCATCTCATTATATTAAAATTGATAGTTATCATAGTTGTGGCTTTGTGTTAACTAACTACTGCATAAAAAAGAAATGCCTGGTATTTGTAACATTATTTTTGCAAACTGTTTTAGCACAACAGTAGATTATCTTTAAAAAAAATCAAACCTGTTGGAGTTCATAGGCGCTCGAAAACCGTTTGGTGATTCCATTGATGAGGTTGGAAAAAGAAAAAGAGCCACCTCCATACCTAAAAGTGAAGAAAAAATTGTATTTGCATATTAATTTAATCTTTTTTAAAGACTCGACTGTTTTCATCTTTTTTTTAACACTTGCAAAAAATCCAATTTGTATATACATTTCACACGCATTCCAAACTAATTGCACAAGTACTATGTATCAGTCGTCCCTTTGGGTTTTTTTTTCGCTCAGGGATGTCCACAGAAATATACTAAGTCATGTTACATAAAGGTGTTAAAAGTTGATGGGTTTTTTTGTTTTTGATTTTGTTTTTTTGGGGGGGGGTCTACCAGCATGTTGTGTGTAAAACCCTGAAAATATTTTTAATGTGAACACACCTACAGACTTCTAGGGCTATAGTCAACAGAGCATAGTATGAATTTACAGCAAGTCTCATAATGATATGGGTTGTAAAGCTGGTAATCCATTTTTATTTGCGTAGGAACAGGGTTTTATTACTACTATTCTTATTCCAAATGTTATTCTAAAATGCCATATTTTCTATTAGTTCCGCTCATGGCAAGCTTTTACTCTGAGGCATAAAGCTCATATCAATATTTTTAAGGCCTTTTCATCCTATAACTGCTGCCAACCTCTGTTGACCCCATCTCAGGAGTACCCTTGTCCCATTTCAGAGTTGTGTTTCCATCAGGAGTGAATACAATTTGCGCAAAATCGATATAAAATATTAAAAAAAATGTAGGACAATTTAAATCAAACTGTTATTATCATGCTCAGATGATTCACAATGCACTCGTGTTACCAAATTCCTGAAATTCCAGAGAAGTTGGCAGCTCTGCTATAATATGCAATTGCAAACCAGTTGGCAAACCAATTCATTGTTAGTGTGGGTGACAAGGCATGGCAAGAGTATGGAAAATGCTAAATGGGTCTACACTTGCACAGTGATTTTCATGGTACTCACACTTTGAGAGCATTTCTTCATTCGCCTACTGATTACACTGCATCGGGAGTAGCATGGAGTTCAGTATCTTGCTCAGGACACTTTAAAAAGTTCACAAGGCCTGCAGGATCAAACCCACAACTTCTGGCTTAGGGAACAACTACTCTATCACTGAGCAACAGTAAGTTTGTGCAATTGGCTTCACAAATGGAAAAAAAATTCTATTCTCGATTGGCGCTGTTGTAATGTCCGAATGTGCCTCCAATAGGCGAGGAGTTGGAGGCAATTTAGTGTTATTTTGGCCAACATACTCACAAAAAGCAGTATAAGGACAATAACCGAGACTTAACCTCCTATAACCTGGCATCACATTTTTGGTTGTCAAAGACTACAATGTTAAATTTTGGCCCTGGCATCCACTTATGCCGTGGACATTGTTTTGCTCAAAAACTACATAATGTAAAAAGATAATTCTTTGTTTTTACACTCATCAGGTCCCAATTAGCCTAAATAACAGAGAAAATAAAAATGCATGGCTTTCAAGAGTCTGGGTCTTAGGAGGTTAAAAATATTCTCATATATTTCTAAGACTGTGGGACACTCATAAAGGGGCTTTCATTCGGATTCCAGCTCAGCGAAAATGATCTCTCAAAGTGGAGCAGTTGGATCTGCAGCTCATGGAACTAGATTAAACTTTCTACGTCCTTGCCAAGTAGAGCCTTTTTTGGTGACTATATTCTTCTCTTCAGAGTTAACAAATCTGTAGATGTCTTCTACAAAAATGAAAAATACATTTATTTTCAGTTCTGTTTATGCAGATCTGAGAATGGACAGAAGATACCAGTTTTCATTTTAACGCACCATTAGCTCCAGACCTTTCTTAGTGTGAAAAGGCCATTAAACTGTTTAACTGTGAACATGTAGACTTTAGTTGTATAAACAATAAGTATGTTCTATTTAATACTCACTGGGTAAATATATAGGACCAATGAGCCCGGACAAAGTCCCATGCCAGAGAGTGACCAATCACATTGTTGGCAATGTAGACAATGGTAGAGGTGGCATCCTGTTTTCGGATCTTATTGGGATCCAGTGTGTACTCCAAGTACCTGGCGAGACAACATCGCATTCACGTTCTCTGCTGTAAATTTTATGTTAATAGTGCTAAAAAACAAATATGTGTACCTGTTGAGCAGCCAAGGCTGATTTGTGCAGGCTAGAGCAGCGCGGAGTTTTTCAGCTTCAGTCGCAATAGTAGCTTTTCCAAATTCCTCCCATGCAAAATTCCACTCGTTGGCCCCCCCTGCTGCAATCGCATTGCAGTATACTGTGGTTCGTAAATTGGGGTGTATTCTGGAAATTGTTGTGTTTTCAGTAAAACATAAATTACATTAGGAGCTCAAGAAAAAAATTAACTTACGGGTTGATTTTCTCATTCATCCATTTAGTGAACATTGCCGTGGCCAGGTTTTGGCATTTATCATAGCCAGTCTTGCAAGCCAGACGGATTGCATTCACCTGATTGTACCTGCATGATAACCCAAATCTTTGATTAAATAAAACATTGTTATTTTAAGTGCTAGGGGTCCAGTATGAAAAACAGCTGTAGCAACAATGAAAAGCAGGAACTTTGATGAGTATGAACGTTGGCATGGTTAGAGATAGCTTTATAAATGTTTTAATGCCTAACATGCATCATTCACTTCAAAGCTCTATTTCAAACACTGGCAAAACTAAATATTATATTGCAATGTTAATGTAAAGTGTGGATATATTGGTCTGATGTCTGCGCATGTGTGAGTGGATGCAGTTGAGTTCAATAGTTCTTAATATGGTGGACAGGACTAGAATCTGTCCGCCAGCAATCAAATTCACAAAAGTCTTGTTGGACAGTTACACTATTATGTATATGGATTTGATCTGAGAAGGTATTGGATGTCATGTTGTAACATGCACGCGCTCTCCAATATCGTATGTTGTGCCCAATAAGCCGGACCACCTTGTGAATGGTTTAAGTACAGAAATTCCACCTACAATTTAGGCAGCCTTTTAGACTGCACCCTAAAGTATTATTGTGATTATTTTGAAAATTTAAAATTGAGTTTTCATGAAGATATTTTTAAAAGAAAGAAAGAAAGAAAAAAAAGAAAGAAAACGTCTCCTTGCCTTGGGAACCTTAAGCACGTGCTATCAACAAAAATAGAGCTCCAAATTAGATTTGTCTAGTTTAAAATAAATCTTGACATAATGTTCATATATTTATGTTTACTAACACCCTGTGTCTAAAAACAAATGTGTGCGTCAATAGTTACTCACTGATCCATGTGTCCATCTGGCACTTTAGTCCAATTGTCGGTAATTTTCTCATAATGTTCAAACAGTGAGATGGCTTGTTTCTGCAAATAATTCTAAAACAAACAACAAGAGGCTTAAATGAGTTGAGAAATACTGTGACAATGACATTGTGATGTGGATGCGGCACACACAGAAGGAAGCATCACCAGACTGCAATCAAATGATTACAACACGATACACTTGTAAGACTGTTCACACCATAGGTGATAATGAATGAATGAATATATCCATCCTGGGCCTCTTTCACATGTGCATATAAATCAGATAGGTATCCGATGCCCCTGCACCAAGAATGCTCATCCATACACACTTTAACTGTACATCATCAACACGTCAAATCCGTCACTAATGTTCAAAGAACATACAATAGACAGATGACCATTGGCAGCTAAAGGTGACGTCGCATTGCATTACCTTGTGACATCACGGCTGCATTCCTTTCATAGTCGCATATGTTTGTGCAATGCAGTTTGCTCATTCATTCATTATCCGTACCGCTTATCCTCACAAGGGTTGCTGGAGCCTATCCCAGATGACTCAGGTCCGGAGGCGGGGGACACCCTGAATTGGTGGCCAGCCTATCGCAGGGCACAAGGAGACAGGCAACCATTCGTGCTCATACTCATAACTAGGGGCAATTTAGGGTGTTCAACCTGTCTACCATGCATTCCTTTTGGGGCTTGTGGGAGGAAAACCCACCTGCAAACTCCCCACAGGAAGGTCTGGACATGGGATCGAACTCTTGATCTCAGAACTGTGGGAGCGACACTATAACCCAGAGGTCTCCAAACCGGTCCTGGAGGGCCGCTGTGGGTGCAGGTTTTTGTTCCAACCGATCCAACACAAACAGTTTAACCAATGAGGTTTCTGCTGAAAAAAGAAGCACCTGACTGCAATCCACTGATTGCACTTCTAGGATACCAGATTGGTGGAAAGGTTTCCTCTTACCGGTTGGAACGAAAACCTGCACCCACCGCGGCCCTTTCTGGAATAGTTTGGGGACCACTGCTATAACCACCCATTTACCGAGCTGCCTGCAATCCAGATTGTCTCTCATTTTCTGAACCACGTTATCCTCATTAGGGTTGCGGGGGGTGCTGGAGCCTATCCCAGCTGACTTCGGGGCCAGAGGCGGGGCACGCAATGCAGATTGTGCCACACAAAAATATTGGAATCAGACTAAATGTCCTATGCTGCGAGCATAGCCTAAAAATCAAAATTTGGAATGAAAAACTACCTCAACTACAGCCTTTGTGTAATTAATTTGAAACACCTAAAATATGCACAAATTCACTACAATTACTACTGTCAGCATATAGTTCTTAGAAGGTCCGCGTAAACTACTAGTCAGCATAAATAAACAATTTAACACTTCAGAAAATTGTTTTTCCAAAAGGCAATACAAATTTGAATTTTGTTCAAAAATTGTTAAGCATGTCTGCCTGATCGTGTAGTGGTTCACCAACCTGACTTCGGTGCGGGCAAGCGCAGTCTCAAAAATGTACACAAGTCCCGTGTCTGCTTAAACTACGTGACATTCAAGTGCCAAATGTCAATTTATTACCTATGCTTTTTATGGTGCTGAAAATGAATGCCACTTTGTTTAGCTTGGTTCCTATACCTGCACAACTTATCTTCCATGCCATCGACGTGGCCAAAGCGAGCCCATGTATTTGGAGAACCATTTCCAGGTGGACGTTAGAATGAAACGCGAGTATGGGGTTGGTCAATTGTAAGCATACAGGAGCTTGATGGTTTAATATGAAGAAGTTGTGAGTCAAGCGAATTGCCTTTGAATTGAAACCACTGGCAAAAGGATACTCTTCTTGGAAGCTTTTTACGAGATGGAGTGTAGGAGAATAACGCAAATATTTGCTAGTTCATTCAGAACAACAATTACTATGTGAAGTCCGAGGTTATTCATTTTGAATTGAAATCTCTGTTTTGGTTCAACAAAGAGTGTTTGATCTATGTGGCCAAGTCCTTAGCTAACTCATCCAGCCATATCGTTTAAGGATTTGTTTTGAGGCCTACATCAAACATTCAACACAACGTTAAATTGTAAAATTATACAAAATGTCAGTGACATTCCTGATTCATCGATGAAGAGGTGTAGATTTGTCAATTAAATAATTAAAGTACACAATAAAGTATCGATATTTTTCTTGTATTTCTTATGAAAGGAAACCCACCTGCATGGGACCGTAAACATCACTACGGTCAAACATTAAGTAGAAGAAGTCCAGATTGTTCAGGGCTGACTCCCAGGGCATGTATTCTGTCTCCTTATATAGATACTTGGTGGTGTTAAGAGCCAGTACTGTTGGGATGATCTTCGCCCTTTTGGGGTTGAAATGTTATGAAAATGAGGAGAACAGGACATATTTATTATCTCACACATCAGCAGGCTATTTAATAGATAATAGGTTCATTTGTGTTCATTAAAAGCTTCTGTGTGGTTATTAAAATCCATTTATAAGTATCAAAAATAGTCTGAATGTCTATCTTTCTAATAATTTGTTAACTCTGAAGTTGAAAAGTTAATAGTAAACACTTCTTCTGTCATATATATATATATATATATATATATATATATATATATATATATATACATATACATATATATATATATATATATATATATATATATATACATATACATATATATATATATATATATATATATATATTCTTTCCCTACAGTTTCTAAAGGTTGTTGTTGTGGCATGAGACATTCTTTGGTTGCTTGTAATAGTAATAGTCAATTAAATTGACTTGCCTAATTTTTTCAGTCACCACCAATCACGATATAAATATTTTCAATTCTGAGCATATAATAGATTTTTTTTTTCAAGAATTGAATGCAATGCACACATGATAAAGACTGTATACCTGGCTAAGTTGAAGGCATCATCCACTAGCTGAGCTCTGTTTATCACGGGTAAAAGCTAAAGGATATATGACAAGTTTCATCACTTAATTGTTACTCATCAAAAGGTGAATAAAAAACTCTATGATGATGTCACAGTGTCTTACTTTATGATTGGTATTTAAAACTTCCAACAGCCTGGCCCAGTTGCCTTGGTCGTAGTTAACTCTGAAGTAACCCACCACATTGAGATTGGCCAGCAGCCAATCAGTGTCCGATAACATCATTGACTCTTCAGTAACTACATAGAAAAGTCAAACATCAGTTAGACACCATGTGTATTAAAGAAATCAAATAAGTGGTATCATGAGAGAAAGCCAATATACAGTTATACCTCTACTTACGAATGCCTCTTGGTACGAAATTTTCAGATTACAAATGTTTTTATATGCAAATGAGTGAGTGGAGATACGAAAAAGATCCAAGTTACAAAATCCTCAAAAAAGTTAATTTATTTCCTTATCCGTTATTTTATTTTGAAAGTATTGTCGCGGATGCATTGATTCTCACTTTAGAACATCGCTACCCTCTACTGGGCTCTCATTTCATCGCTCTCATTCTATCTCATATAATGACAAATTCAATTCAATTCCATTGCCTGTCTTATAACAACCACTATCCATGTTTCAAGATTCTCTTTTACATACCTGTCCACCTCAGCTAAATGCTCCCCTTATTGATGACTGCAATTCCCCTTATTAAGTGATTAAAACCGTACAAATGCAACGTGGCAAATATTTTCACACATACATAGGGCACACGTAAAAGTCTAAAATCTAGTACTAAAAAGTGTATGGCTTTCTGCCATGGTAGAACGGGCTCTTGCCGCCATCTGGCGGACAAACACGGGTATCACATCTCCCATTATAACGGCCAAGGAGGGAACTATTTCATATGCTTTATTTATTTTAAGACGTTAATAAATAATTTCCTTATAATTTTCTCTAATTTTTGTGTTTCCTCACATCTTTCATACAAAATTGGGACACTGACCAATTTAAAAAAGGGTTTAGTTGGTAGTTGTGTGAAGATCGTGGGATGGATTAAAGAATTTACGTATAAAGTACACCTCTACTTACGAAATTTTCAAGTTACGAAAAAAAGTTCTGGAACCAATTAATTTTGTAAGTAGGGGTACGACTGTATAATCTAAAACAGGATACTAATGACAGTAGCTATGTAATATTTGCATTAACAAGCCAACTGTTGGTAAATGAAAAAAGATCAACATTTTTAAACCATATTACATGCTTGTGTGGATAAGTATGTTAAAATTGGGTTGGCTCCATTCTTCATCCACCTGATGGGTATAATCCATTCATAACTGCAAATGACAATTAATTACAGTTAATAAGACATTGACATTTCTTGGATCACATTGAAAATATTTTTTCTTTCTAGACAAATAACATGAGTAAGTAAAGTATTTTACTGATTGTATTATATAATTTTGTTGTATTGTGTTAATTATGGGGTGGCCTGGTGGTGTGAGTGGTTAGCGTGTCGGCGTCACAGCTAGGGGGTCCTGGATTCAAATCCAGGTCCCGTCCAGCTGTGTGGAGTTTGCATGTTCTCCCTGGGCCTGCGTGGGTTTCCTCTGGGTACTCTGGTTTCCTCCCACATTCCAAAAACATCCATAGCAGGCTGATTGGACACTCTAAGTTGCCCCTAGGTATGAGTGTGAGTGTGCATGGTTGCTCGTCTCCTTTTGCCCTGCAATCGGGTGGCCACCGATTCAGGGTGTCCCCCGCCTATGGCCTGGAGTCAGCTGGGATAGGCTCCAGCACCCCCCGCAACTCTAATGAGGATAAAGCGGTTCAGAAAATGAGATGAGATGAGATGAACGTATGATCAAAAAGAATATTAGAATTTTATTATTACTATGTTAAATCTCTGGGGGAAAACAATCTCCGCTAATTAAAACTAAACAAGTTTCTTACTTGAAAGGAGATGGTACAGTAACTTCAGAGTCGGGATCCAAAAGAAAGTGCTTCTGAGTTATCAGTCCCTTTGTTGTGTCAATTGTAACCACAGGGAAACCCATTTGGAGCACCCATCTATTCATAATGTCATGGACAGTTTCTGGGAGGTCGAGGCCAGCAGCCTCCACAGCCTACAGAGAGAAAAAAAAACTTGTTACCAGGTCCAATCATGATTCTAAAACATAGTGCCACTGGACATAGTGGCAGGGAGACCGATTGCTGTAAATGGCGTATTACTACATGAACAAGTAAAAATTTTAAATGTGTGTGTATATAAGTATAGATAAAGCCTACTGTATACTTTGATTTTTTTTTAATCCCATCTTGGAGACCTCTGTGTTAGGTATAGCGTTTTGGGGTTTTTATTTGGGTTTTTGTAGTCTTGTCTTTTTCCCTTTGTGACTAGTCCTTGTATTACCCATTGATTTCACCTGTTGTTTTCCGCCCCTGGTGTCTCTCACCTCACATTCACAGAATATACTTACCAAATTAAATTTTGATCCACCCAGGGATAACAGAGCAGTCGAAAGTTATATTTTGCAAATCATTAGTGAATTTAAAAAGCTCTGAGGGTCGATTCCTAAAATGTACCTACCAAATTTCATTTTGACCCATGCAAGAATAATGAAAGGAAATATATTTTAATTAGTGTCCTACCCAAGAAGAAAAATAAAGTAAGTTAATTTTTAAACGTTTCTCCGGGTAGACTAAAAAACTGACAGCAGATTTCAAAATCAACAATGACTGTATGGAATCATAAAAACGAAAAATAAAAAACATTCAGGCATCAAAAAATATAAAAGCAAGTATGTGTGGACTTTTACAGGCTGAAGGATCACTTTACTAGCCATCGTGTCTACAGGCAACAATAATTCCACACTGTCCTTGACTGTCATATTCCTAATCTGAGGAAGGGCTCCCTCTACTGGGTAACTCCTAACTATATTGCCCCCGGATTTAATCAGACTTGATACAACATATTCAAAATCAGGCTGTGTGGATCCTATTGTCTATGCTACAGACTAGCTACCAAGTTTAAAGACAATTGGTTCATAAATGACTGAGGAGTAGGATTTGAATTACAGTGTCCACAAGAATAACAAGAACAACAACCTGAATGGCGATTTGACAGGCCTTCAGCCTACAAAAAATGCTGGCCAATGTAATTTCTAAATGAGGATAATGCCTGAAACAGTTGACTTGGAAAATTAATCTTATAAAACGGAGGCCACTATATGCATATCCTGGGCACTAACTGGTTTCAAGTTCACGTATTCGACACATAAATAACGAAATTCTTGCCATTTGCAGATGCTTCCACAGGTCTGTATAAACAGCATTTCCAAATTCAAATTCTTTCAAGTAGGTCTAGAGAGACGGGGACAAAAAGAAGGGTCAAAGTTGATTGATCTTGTAAATATCTGGAATTGCTTTGGTGAATCTCTTAAAAAGCGAAATAACCCAAACCTGGAGACCCTTTGTGAAGACTTCTTCAGACAGGAAGTCTGACAGCATCCTCAGAACAGATGCTCCCTAAAGAGGAAGGAGTGAATATATAAATTGTTGATTAAATTTAGTTAAGGAGATATTAAAAGTTCACATGTGAGTCGGAACATGCTGATGTATATGGCGACCTTGCTGTATGAAATGGCGTCAAACAGTTCACTAATCTGTGCTGGCTTTTGGATATCTTCTTCTTTTGAAGATAGAGGGTGTGAGGTGGTCAAGGCATCAATGGCAAACACCCTGTGCATGTCATTAAGCACAATAAGGTCTTTCTGTTGAAAAAAAACATTAGAAACAGAACATCTATCAATGAGCAGCGGTTGATCAAAGTCATTATCATCCAACCTACTACCTGGAAAACAATACTCACTACATTCCATCCAGGCTCAGCTTTGTCTGCTCCAAGATACTCAACATATGAGGCAAAACCTTCATTTAGCCACAAGTCATTCCACCATTTCAGGGTGACGAGGTTTCCAAACCACTAGAGAGCAAAATAACGTAATGAATTGAAAACTATCCCTCAAAATGTAAATGTATGTATTATTAATTATTGATGATTGGTTTATTATTATTATTTATTGATAATTTATCTGTTCGTTGTTGTTATTTGTGCACTTTCCTACTCATTTATGATGTTGACTACTTATGTTTAATTATGTTGACTACTTATTTATTACTTGTCTCATCTCATCTCATTTTCTGAACCGCTTTATCCTCATTAGGGTCATGGGGGGTGCTGGAGCCACTCCCAGCTGACTTCGTGCACCAAGTGGGGGACACCCTGAATTGGTGATCAGCCAATCGCAGGGCACGAGGAGAAAAACAACCATTCACGCTCACACTCATACCTAGCGGCAATTTAGAGTGCCCAATCAGCCTTTCATGCATGTCTTTGGAATGTGGGAGTAACCGGAGTACCCAGAGGAAACCCACACAGGCCCTAGGAGAACATGCAAACTCCACGCAGATAGACATGACCTGGATTTGAACCCAGGACCCCAGAACTGTGACGACGATGCACTAACCACTTGTGCCACCGGGTCGCCATTTATTACTTGTTTATTGATTATTTATTTATTATTGTATTGATTATTTATTTGTCTGTTTGTTTGTTGTTGTTATTTGTGCCCTTCCTGGTGAAGCTTTTAATCTCATTATACTTGTATATTGACAATGAAAGCATTTGATTAATTTCAAAATACAATTAATAATCTGGTGTGATTTATGATTTTTACCTTTTCATTGTGAATTTAACAATTTTATATATATAATCTGTTATAATCTGAAGAAAATCGTAATTACAATTTTGAGCACCCCAAAATGTATGACATTTTAGGCCTTACTGTACCATTAGTTTTATGGAAATATGAATATGCAACCTTTGTAATCTAACCATGTGAGCCAGTTCATGACTGATGATGGAAGCAATCCTCTCCTTGTTGCCGTTGGAGGAGAAGAATTTATCATAAAGGAGAGCTGTCTCTCTGTAGGTGATTAGACCCCAGTTCTCCATGGCTCCAGCGTTAAAATCTGGCAGGGCAATCTGATCTGCATTCAGAAAATATATAAAAAACTGCATCACACTTGTTTCTGTTAAACTTTATAAATCAAAAGCATTTTTTTTACTTCAGTGCTGAGTTCTAGTAGCAAGCGGAGGACAGGGGAGTGGCTTCCGCTTGCGCGTTTCAGCGTGGACTTTCACATTTTCATGAACTTACAAAAAAAACGCGAGGTAGTGAAGCCGTGATAGTTGAAGCCGCGATATTCGAGGGATTACTGTACTATGTCACAGTTCCCAATCTAGTCATAAAAGTCAAACACGAAAAGATAAAATGATCTCTGCGATGAGCTGATAAGTCCGATATCTTTCAACAACTGGTGACAAATAAGGCCACGATGCTAAAAATGCTGACACACCAGTTAATCGAAAGTACTTTTGCAATTCTAACATTGCTGATGTCTGCACTTGGGATTTAAAGCATGTCAGTACAAAATACAGTTATAGAAACCACCAACCATGAAGAAGAATTCATAAAAATGCTATCCGTAAGCTACGGCTTAATTTTCGTTATTTTTAAGATCATTCTGTATTATTTTCACAGAACCTGTTGCCAAGTTAAGCATCCCCAAATCCCCAGCTTTTTCTTAGCACAGTTTCCAAACAACTTTCACCCCTGCGTAAATATTTAAACATAACATACAAGAAATCATGTGCTCCAAGAAAAAAAAAATGTTGATAGATGATTTATTTGTAGTGTCATTATCGCAAAACGATTGCATTTGTCTTACCTGACTTTGGCAATGGATAACTGGAAGCGTAATAGCTTTCAAAAAACTCAAGGATTAATCCAGTTTTATTCAAGGCGTATTCTCCTTGGCCAGCCTCAATAGCAGACTTGCGGGCAAAGATCCGGATCTAAATCCACAAAAACAATTGAACTAATGAATAAATACATTATTTGCAACTGAGCACATTATATGTCGCAAAAATGTCCACATTCAATAGAATGTATGGATTGAAGTATGGTTAAGTGCTAAAACACAGCTTAATGGCTTAATGATACAATATAATATTTGTCTTGTAGGACAGTGCACACTGTTTTTGTGTTAATACCATATCTGTCATGCCAGATGTTACACTTGCCTTTTGTTACCCTTTTAACGTTCTAACAGTTTATAACCCTCAGGTTGTAAAATTTCAAATTTAACCAACTAGATTCTGTTATTCTTATTGTATGCTATTCTTATTGGTTATTTCTTTTCCTGTGATTTCACACTGTAAGAACAGTTTCCAAAGTTTTGTATTCCATCTAAAAAAAGATTTTATTGTACAACCCTAGTGCCTCTGGCCCAAAGTCAGCTGGGATAGGCTCCAGCACCCCCTGTGACCCTAGTGAGGATAAAGCGGTTCAGAAAATGAGAAAAAAATCATTTATTGATTATTTATTCGTCTGTTTGTTGTTGTTATTTGTGCACTACGCGGTGAAATCTTTAAATATCATTATGCTTGTATAATGACAATAAAAACATTCAATTCAATTCAATATATTACTATAAAGACATGATATTTAATGATCGAATTGATAAACGTTATTGTTTTTGGAAAATAATCAATAACTTGGAATTTTATCGAGGCAACACATTCAAAAAGAGCCGAACAACCTGCAATAAACATTTGGGAAATGAAATTTTTGAGGTTTTGGAATTATTTTTCATATTTGCTGGCCTTCGAACTAATGGCTGTTAAAACTTGGGCTGTTTTTGCCTCTTTAGGTTTCGATAAGGAACTTGAAATTTTGATTTGTCTTACCATAAAACAGTTTTCCACTTTGCCATGTTCCATTTTAAATAACTCGATAGTAATCAAGAATAATTGCATGCCATAAAGATAATAAAACAGAGAAAACACTTTTGGTTCTGGGTCTTGCTCTCAAATGCATTTTTTTGTACTGTAGCGCGTTGTCCTAAAACGGCGGATGAAATGGTGGATTCTGTTCACCGACAATAGTTTCTGGAAGTATTGTTGAGCACATTATGTGATTTATTTTAGAGTAACATTTCTTTATTTTCAGTTCAGATTAAGTACTTGAAGAAAACGGGCATTCAGTTTGTTTTTTGGGGCCTAACGGCTTATATGTAGTGATCCCTGAATCTTTTGATATTTTGGAACATTGTTAATAAAATCGCCACATTCCTTGAGAAATGTTGTCTTTAAATTGCTAAAATGACAATTTTCTTCAGCGCTTGTTTATAAAGAGGGGAAACTTGCCGCATCTTTGCTTGTGGATGACTAAAAAATTCAGGAAAGCTCTTTTTATACCCAATCGTGTTCCCAATTATATATATTATAGTATAGTATTCAATTGAATTTAGGCGGAACATGATTTGCAAATCATTGAATTCCATTTTTCTTCATGTTTAACTCAACATCCCAACTTCATTGGAATTAGGTTGTATTTTCTACATTTGGAACTGTTTTTTGTCACATATTGTAAACAATGCAAACTCTGGTGGTGGTTCATTGAGCTGAATGTCCAATCCAACTGTTGATATATCTTAAATGTATACATTACCTGGACATCACCACTAGTTGAGCTGATGTTTCCAAAGTCGCTGACAATAAATGCCAAAAGATAGGTGGACATTTTTTTAGTTTCCTCAAATTCTGTCCGTTGCAATGGCTGACCATCAATGACAACCTTGGTTGTTTCTTCATAATAAGTGAGAAGAAGGACGTCAATTTGGCATGAACTTTCATGAATAAACACAACAATCATTTGGATTAAAAAAAACTGCAGTGTCGGAACCTTTTTCTTTGCCATTGGAAAGTGCCACAGTTCCAGGATCGTGTAGCAGAGTGATGTGGAAAACAGCTTTCATAGCCGGTTCATCAAAACAAGGGAAGGCTTTCCTGGCATCGGTAGGCTGCATCTGAGTTGTTGCAACAATCCTGAACCATAAAGCGTATATGGAATAAACTTACCAGCAAGTACTCTGGTAAGCACATACTATATATCACTCCCATAGGTCTTTGAATAAAAATAAAATGCTTTGGAGGGTTTCTCTAAAATCACAAGGAACTAATGGACTTGTTACAGTTTACAAAATTAACAATATTGAGAGTTATAACAAGCTATGAATCTTCATTATTGTCATTATCTTTCATGTGTGAAGGTTTAACAAAGGATCCTCCTTTTTCTACTGTAAATCACATATGTGAAAAAATGGAGCACATACTTAAGATGTCCATTTTCTTCATATTCGCTTCTATAGAAACCTCCAAGGTCATCAGCCAGTTCTCCAGTGAAATTAGTATGAAGAGTGTACCGGTAGTCCTTCATCAGTTTACTCTCCAGTTTTAGGACCAGGTACTGAGTTTCTTTCTGGAGCCAGGAAGAAGCTACTACGAGAGCTTTAGTTCCACCATCCATCGCGACCAGCTGGGCCATTTGGTTGTTGCCATATTTTGTATAGTTCAACTTATTGGAGTGGATAAGAATCAGGTCGGTCTCCTCAACACACTTAAATTCTACACTGGATTCACCTAGAATATATGATGGAAAGAATGAAATGACGAAAAAAATATATAATACTCTGAAATATCATTTAGGTCACATGTGTCAAAGCGACAGCCCAGGGGCCAAATCTGGCCCGCCGCATCATTTTGTGTGGCCCGGGAAAGTAAATCATGAGTGCCGACTTTCTGTTTTAGGATCAAATTAAAATGAAGAGTATAGATGTATATTAAATTTCCTGATTTTACCCCTTTTAAATCAATAATTGTAATTTTTAATCATTTTTTTCTGTTTTTAGTTCAAAAATCATTTTGTAAAATCTAAAAATATAATTTAAAAAGCTAAAATAAACATTGTTTTAGATCTATGAAAAACTGAATATTCAGGGATTTTAATCCAGTTCTTTTAATCCATTTATATAAAAAAATCTAAATCTTATATCTAAAATGGTCCGGCCCGCATGAAATCGAGTTGACGTTAACGCGGCCCGCGAACCAACCCGAGTCTGGGACCCCTGATTTAGGTAATCATAAAATAGCTAACATACCTTAGTGTGACAATCATTCCAGCATTAATGGATGTTTAGGGAACTAACGTTATATGGCAAATGCGCACACAAGCATATATTAAATAAGACAATGCAGTTTCTAAATCCAGGTCTTCTGCCCTTTTGAGCCTTGTGAGTCAGTAAATACCTTGCTTTAATCGATTAGCTAATGTGTATCTTTTCTGAATCACAAATTTATCTAAAATTGCAAAACTATGTGGCAGCAAGGTATACTCCAACCATCCTGTGCATTCTAAAGTTAATCTTCAGGCTAGGATCACAATGTTTAATCATTCATTCATTCATCTTGCATACCACCCATCCTCAAAAGGGTTGTGGGGGTTGCTGGATCTCAACCCGGCTGTCTTCGAGCGAAAGGCACATTACACCCTAGACTGGTCACCACAGCAGGGCACAGACAAACGACTATCCGCACTCCCATTCATATCGCCACCAGTGGGAATTGAGCCCGCGCCTGCCATCACCGAAGTCAGGCGAATGAACTTCTACACCACGAGGCGGCTCGTAATGGTTTACTGAACCAACAATAGTCTTTGCATTTCTAATTTGCCAGTAGAAGTTATAGGTGATAAAAAATAACCCAGGAAAAATTTTGAATTAATGTGATTTTTTTCTTGGATGAAATAATGCAATTATATGGCAAAACATGTAGAGAAGACATTTAACATTGTTATGGTTCTGATATTTTCAAATCGTGTCATTTCTTATAATAGTAGGAATTTAAACACATTACAAAATGGTGCCGTCAATTCTAGCTGTTAATCAATTTAAGCTAAAAACAAAAAACCATAACAGTGTTTACTGTAAAATTTTCAGTGACAAAATCATGAAATTTACAGCTATGAGTAATATCTAGAATGTCTCTCATCACGTTTTCTGAACAGCTTCATCCTTAATAGGATCGTGGGGGGTGCTGGAGCCTATCCCAGCTAACTTTGGGCCAGAGGCGGGGGACACCCTGAATTGGTGGCCAGCCAATCGCAGGGCACAAGGAGACAAACAACCATCCACGCTCAGACTCATACCTAGGGACAATTTAGAGTGTCCAATCAGCCTATCATGCAGGTCTTTGGAATGTGCGAGGAAACTGGAGTACCCGGAGAAAACCCACACAGGCCCTGGGAGAACATGCAAACTCTACACAGGTGGACCGACCTGGTTTTGAACCCAAGTCACCCACTGTGAGGCCGACGCGCTAACCACTCATCCACCGGCCCCCCCGTACCTAGAATGTAAAATAAATAAATAATGTACCTGTAAAAATATAGAGTCCAGTCTCCTTATCTTTGGTAAGACGAGGCCACAATGTAACATTATAGCGTTCTGGGACCAGGTTCTTGGGTAGTCGATATTTGTCCCAAGGATTGTTGGATGGGGCAGCTGTTGTGGTAGGTGGCTTGGATGTAGTTCCTCCATTTGTTGGGGAAACTTCAATCACATTTTTAGCCTTCTCCTTGGAGTAGACAACACTCAGGGCTATTATGGTGGCCACAGCTCCAGCTCCAAGAATAATACAAACTACCCCAACACCTTTACTTATAAAGAACCCCTTCCCCATTTCCCTGCCTGATGTTGAACCCCACTGTGAAACAATGCCTGCAATTACGAAAAGGTCAGCTTTTATATGTATCCCTGCACAGCCTTTCTCCTCCCTTTTTGTTGTTGCAGGTGACGTATTAACAGTGACATTTAACTCAACCCTAAAAGGCACCTAAGAGGGTTACTTCATTACTATGACAATAAGTGACAAATGGCAATATGTGCTACAAATTGTAGTAATAATATTTGACAATATTTTCTCTTTTTATTTGACAGTGCAGTGAAGTCTCCATAATTTCACTAACCACAAATGGTAGAAATAAAGTTGCCTTTCCCCATTTGTAAAGAAAAACAAAAATATTATGTTATTACATTTCACTGAATTTGAAGAATTGGAAGAGAAATGAATGAGGACGCTAACATTTTTTTAAAGCTTTGAAAAGATAAAGCATGGTTTTATTCTACTACTTTACATAATAAATTATTATATTGAGATATCACACAACACATTCATTCTCTCTTCTCTCACTTCTTACCAATTTTCAACTTTCTATTCCTTTTACAGTGGGACATCGTAATAATATAAACCAGCAGTTTGACTCTTAAAAATAGTTTCCTGCTGTTGTTTTTTTTCTCTATTTTGATTTATAATTGCATTGTATCAATAATGGTGAGATTTTAAAGTAAAGCATTGGTAGCATAATTATTGTAAATAATATTGTCCAGTCTATCAATACGATGGTGCTTATCCTATCTCTTGTCAGTTTCCCAGTCAAAAAATTGGCATGAAAGGGAACTCCACTCTAGTAAATGATTGTCCTTTGAATAGCATCCTGCATAACCTGATAATAAAAAGGCCAACAAATGGAAATTAATGATTTACTTTCACCAATACAATAGTGATGTTCCATAGGTAAGCAATTTTTTTGTTGTGTTTTACTTATCTCCATCTGATTGTGCTGCCGACAAGGTTGTACATATTTATGAGAAAAGTTTTACTACCCACTAACTAACCAATAAAGCAATAAAAAAATGACAATTGGACTCTTCAAAATGGATAACAGGAATTTGTGAAAGCTAAAATAAACTTGAATCAAAGGTTCATATTATGTAAGCCCTTTTTGTCATATTTCTTAAGCTATGTTTTATGGTCTTTGGTCAATATAATACATTCTAATAGGATTTCAAATCAAAAGTTAAGATACCAAATAGCATGGTTGCTTTGGAAACATGTTTTAAGTAGAACTATTTAAAGCATCTCTTTATATTAACATACTCAGATATAATTCATTATTATATCTTACATTTCTGTAGCATGTTTCTGACATATTGCCGGCTATTAGCCAATGACACTTCCCATGCCCTCGTCTTGTTGAACCTCAACATGAAAGATTAGACGATATATTGCAAATAATTAGACAATGGAATTGATATGAAGGATTTTATTTATTTGTTTATTGCTGATAAAGTTCTGTCCATTGTTATTCTTCTCTCGTCATTGCTTTATAACGGAAGAAATATCATGTTAAGTGTTATATTTTCTTTTATGGAACTTCTCACATCTTGCACTCTGACACTACCTTGAAGTCGAGAGTCATCACGTGTTATGTTGCAATTATATTGTGTTTCATGTTAGTCTGTAAATGAATAAAGTGTGTTATACTGCTTACTTTTCTAAGTATAATAACTAACTACTTGTAAAGGGCATTGGGGAAAACTTCAGAAAAAAATGGCAACAATTTAGCAGAGAAATGTGGTCTTACAAACTGAATTTCTTCCTTAACATAAACAGCATTCATAATTCAATACTGTTACCTGCTTTCCACAACCACTGAATTTACCTTTCATTAGTGCTCAGGCAACGGCAAACAGAGCCAAAATAGTATCGTATTATGATATGGCGGGAGGTTGATGAAACAGGTGGAGACAAGAGGCTATACAGACGCTCCCCTACTTACGAACATTCAACTTACGAACAACGGTACATACGAACATGTCTGCAAATTGCGTTTAAGTCCAAAAATGTTCGCAAGTCCAATTTTGTATTTCGCGTCTTTTTCGGAGTAGTACTTCTTTCCGCCGCTAATACCGACGCCTCGCGCTGTGAGAGCTCAGCTCACCCAGCATCTACCTTCTTCGTTGCAATGCGAAAGTGCGTGAATGTATCTCCAGTGTGCAAAGAACCTTTTTCATTTGTATCATTAAATATCTCATGCATCCAATATTGAATATGGTTGGTAAAAAGCTAAAGGCTTCTATTGAGGGAGTTGCAAGGAAGAGGCAAGCCATTTCATTTGAAACGAGTGGCAATAATAACGAAGCTTGATGCGCGTCAGAAAGTGGTGAGCGTTGCACATTCAGTACCATTTATAAACAGAAAGATCGAGCAGCAGGACCCAAATATTGAACGTTGCACAAAGTTTGCAAATCAATTGAATGATGCCATACAGTGCTACTGCATCATTTATGATGAAAAAAAGAAGAAAACTGTACAATCGTCATTAGGTCGCTTCTTTTGGCCAGTTTCTAATACATAAATCTATCTCTCTCTCTACAGTACTGTACATATTCTCTCCATTTTATTAAATGTTTTTTTTTCAGTACAAACCAATGCGTGTTACTTATACAAGCCTTAAACATACAAATGCACTTATATAAACCTTCAATATACTTATATAGGCCTTAAACATAAATTATAATACAAAATATAGCACTAAATCAACTTACAAACAAATTCAACTTATGAACAATCGCTCGGAACCAATTGCGTTCGTAAGTTGAGGAGTGTCTGTACACAAAACTCTTTTTCTGGCTCGCTCAGTCTTACTTGACAGTCTTTTTCAGGTTTTCCTCCCGGTGAAGAAGTGTTTACATGTAGGCCTCGCAGTTCTAGTTCTGGTTCGAACCCAGATCGTTCCTCACTGTTTGGAGTTTGCATGTTCTCCCTGGGCCTGTGTGTTTTTTTTCTGGGCACACAGAGAGAGAGACGATCATTTGCACTCACAACCATACCGCAACGAGCAGGAATCGAGCCCCCGCCTACCCGCACCGAAGTCAGGAGAATGAATGAAATGAATGAATAAAATCCATAAATGCAAGATTCGAGGTGATTTTTACAGTGTAAATAACATGAATATTAAAGTGACAGCAGGAAAATATAAATAAAAAAGTGAAAGCAATACGGCTCCCTTGTCTTTCTTGGAGATCAGTCCCACTAAGGTGGTGCCATCACTTGATGACAGCGTTAGATCTGTGGGCGAGACTGCAGTCATAGGTGTAGAGCAGACATGGGCAAACTACGGCCTGTGGGCCATATACGGCCCATTAGGCCTTTTAATCCGGCCCGCCGACGTTGTCCAAATTATTCTAATTTTTTTTTTTTTAATGCGGTCAAAATACAGGAAATCATTGGATGACCTGCATGAGCAATTCTGCCGTCGGTTTTGTGATTTGGGAAAAATTGACAGCTGGTGTTATTTCCTTTCTCACAAGACCCGGAAACGGTTCCACAGGAGTTGCAGTTGGAACTGATTGATCTCCAATGTGACAAGTTCAACTCCCTGAAAGTCTCTGAGTTTTAGGCTTCATTAAGTGCAGCCAAATTTCCAAACATCCAGAAGATGGCACAGAGGATTCTGGTGTTATTTGGCTCTACATATGTGTGAACAGACCTTTAGTCTGATAAAAACCAAGAAAGCACCCCATAAATCCCAGCTGAGTGATGAGTATGTTCATACTTTAGTCCTTTTTTCTGTTTATGTTTCATATGTACTGTTAACGGATGCAGTTTTTATATGTATCGTATCTTGTGCTGACCCGGCCCGCCTGTCAAATTTTTAAAGTCAATGTGGCCCCCGGGCCGAAAAGTTTGCCAGTCCTTTAAATTCCTGGGGGTCCACGTCACGGACAAGCTCTCATGGTCTACAAACACCACGGCAGTGGTGAAGAAGGCTCAGAAACGACTCCATTTCCTCAGGGTACTTAGGAAGAACAACTTGGGCACCAATCTTCTGAGAACCTTCTATAGAACCACTGTAGAGAGCATCCTGGCGTACGACATCACAGTGTGGTACGCTGGAAGCACGGCGGCAGACAAAAAGGCCATGCAGAAAGTGATTAACACTGCCCAGAGGATTGTCGGCTGCTCTCTGCCCTCACTTGAAGACATTGCCAGCCCTCGTTACCTCAGCAGAGCCAAGAACATCATAGGGGACCCTTACCACCCTGGTCACAATCTGTTCCAGCTGCTGCCCTCTGGCAGACGCTATAGGTCCCACAAAGCACGGACAAATAGGCTTAAGGACAGTTTTTTCCCCACATCCATCAGAAATCTAAACTCGCGCTAACATAACACACATTCCCCTCTGCGGTATATGAACAGATGTTTGGTTGGTGATCTGCCTCCTACTAGCTGGCTGAGGAAAGGTAAGTGGAAGACAGTGAGAGGTAAGCGAGAGGTAAGCGACCTGTATCCTCAACAGCGGAATGACAAATTACAAGTCCGTAACTTATACTTATTAGGTCTTTTGCCGATTAAACGTAGCTTATGGAGAAGCACCATCAATTTCGTCACACGCAGTTTCTGCGTGTGATGACAAGTAGGCTTTTTGTGTTGTGATAATGACGACAGGGCCTATGTCTGATTATTATTATTAGAGACACTACAGGAGGTGCTCAGCACACATCCCTGTGAAGAACCACTGCTCTGTGCAATTGAAGTGAAAAGATGAGGCTGAAGCCTCACAGTCGGATGTCTATTGGTATGAAAAATTGGAATCCAGGATGTGAGAGGGTTGTGGGGATTGCTGGAGCCTATCCCAGCTGACTTCGTGCCAGAGGCAGGGGACACCCTGAATTGGTGACGAGCCAATCACGGGGCACAAGGAGACAAACAACCATTCACGCTCACACTCATACCTATGGGCAATTTAGAGTGTCCAATCAGCCTACCATGCAGGTCTTTGGAATGTGTGAGGAAACCGGAGTACCCGGAGAAAACCTACGCAGGTCCGGGGAGAACATGCAAACTCCACAGAGGTGGACCGACCTGGATTTGAAACCAGGTCCCCCACTGTGAGGCCGATGCACTAACACTCACCCCAACGGGCCACTCAATACTCCTATTCAATTAGTTAAAATGTTTACATATTTGTTGTGTTAATCAGACAAGCACAGATTTGCGAACATTCATCTTCCACACCGTGCATCCTTAATAGGGTTGCTGGAGGCTAACCCAGCTGCCTTCAGGCAAATGCCGGACTACACCCTAGGGGTGGGCAAACTTTTTGACTTGCGGGCCAGAATGGATACTAAAATTTGACAAAGGGGCCGGGCCAGGAGCATTTGGACACGCAATGTAATTTATCAAACCTGGGGATTGAAATGTAAGAAAAAAGACGCAATTGAAGGTGAAAATTTATTTTCAAATTTACTTTCAACATTAAGAACATATTATTCAACGAAAGAAAGCAGTCTTTAAATTGAGAGTGATGAGCGGCATGCTAATTAAGCTACTGTACTGCTGCTGTGCGTACATGTGCAAGTTGATATTTTTAATACAGTAGAGAAACTCACATTTCAGTGGGAACTGTGTTGTTGTTCTCCCTTTTTTGCCAGTGAATCAAAATCTGGAGTTAGTTTCGTGGTGGCAATTCTCAAAATAGATCTGAGGTGTTGGTCAGTTAACCGGGATCTGTGACAGGCTTTATTAAAGTTCATGACGCTGAAAGTCTGCTCACACTCTTTTTTAAACACTCACCACTGAGTGTCCACTTTTATTTTCTTTGATCCGCTCATTTTTACCGAAGGGAGAAAATGGCAGCTGGAAAGTTACACTCCAACGAAGGTCTCGACTCGTGCGCCATCTATCGGGGAAACAAGGGTGTTGCAGTGGAAAGGGAAATTAATGAGGTCATTGATTTTTACTATAATTTGAACAACGTCGGCGGGCCGGATTAAAAAGCCTAATGGGCCGTATATGGCCCGCAGGCCGTAGTTTGCCCATAGAGCCCTAGACTGGTTGCCAGTTAGCCATAAGGGAACACAGAGAGACAGACAACCATTTGCACTCACATCATACCACCACCAGCAGGAATTGAGCCCTCGCCTACCCACATCGAAGTCAGGCGAGTGAACCTCTACACCACACGGCAGCTGCATTTGCAAACAAAAATGCACATAGCATTCAACCCAGCAATATTTGGCACATAAAACCTAAAGAATTTACGTGTCCAGATGATGTCCAAATGTTAAAGTTGCTTTTAAATTGAGGCGGAAAAGTAAACTTTATGAATATTGTTTGAGAAATTAGCAAGTTATGATCAAATTTGAATGACCACGCTTTGCTTTTGATGGAACTCTCGCCCCCTCCAAAATGACCGCTACATTGGCACGATAGTTAGCTAGGCAGCTTTGACAATCAACGGGTGTATCCATGACGACGGGACGCTGTTGCAGTAGCTCCGTTTGCCCTTTTCCGCTTATATTTTCGGAACAATAAAGTTTTTTTTTTTAGAAAAGCGAGTTAGGTGTGGCTTGAAAGTTTAAGGATAAGCGCGAATACATCATTTGAAATAGCAACAAACCAACGTAATCTTGAGATATCTTTAGTTAAGGACGTCGTACTGAAGTGCAATTTAACAATAGGGAGTTTTTCGCTCCCTAGTGTCTCTTACCTGTGCTTTGAAGTATTTATGTTCAATATCTGCAGGTCCGAAATGCCTCTCAGTGTTACAGACCACTCGTGGACGCAGACAGAGTCCATGGTTTTCATCAGCGTGCCTCTCAAAGGAGCCAAAAAGGTGGACATAGTCTCGTCAGACGAGTACCTCAAGGTAACAAGTTTAATTTATCGAGCTCTCAATCACGTTCCGGTCTGTGTTTCAGTTATGTGTAACTACAATTAACGCCCCATATCCAATTTAAACTCTTAGAGCAGTATATTTTTAGTGAAGTACTTAAGTACAGTCGTACTTCTACTTACGAAATTAATTGGTTCCAAGACTTTTTTCGTAACTTGACAATTTCGTAAGGTACTTTATATGTAAATTCTCTAATTCATTACACGGTCCTCACACAACTACCAAGTAAACCCTTTAAAATTGGTCAAAGTGTCCCAATTTTGTATGAAAGATGTGAGGAAACACACAAAAATGAGAGAAAATTATAAGGAAATGATTTATTAATGTCTTAAAATAAATAAAGCATAGGAAAATGTGCCCTGCGCCGCTGAAATATCTCCCTGTAATACCCGTGTTTGTCCGCCAGATGCAGGCAAAAGTTCCACCAGGGCCGAAAGCCATCCGTTTTGTAGTACATTTTAGACTTTTACATTGACGTGTGCCCTGCGTCTGTGTGAAAATATGTGCCACGTTGCATTTGTAGTTTTTAATCACTTAATAAGGGGAATTCAAAATAAAATAACGGATAAGGAAATGCATTGACTTTTTTGTAGATTTTGTAACTTGGATCTTTTTCGTATCTCGAGTCACACATTTGCATATTTAAAAAATCGGAATCTGAAAATTTCGTACCTAGAAGCATTCGTAAGTAGGTATGACTGTACTAAGCTTAATAAAATAAAATAAAAAACATGAATACAGTGGTACCTCGACATACGAGTGCCCCGACATGCGAGCAATTTGAGATACGAGTAAAATTTGGGGCAAATATTTATCTTGAGATACGAAACAAATTTTGATATACGAGCATACAGCGGACACGAGAAGCTGCTAATAAGAACATCATGGGCACTGTCTGTCTCCCCGTAACTCCCTCGTGTAATGTCTCTCTGGTCGCAACTCCCTCTTGTAATATCTCTACGAGGACTGGGCGGAGCGTTGCATTTTTTCCAGTGTTTTTTTTCCCGTTAGACAGTGCGAATGGCGGATCAATCGCTAATACGAGGAGTATATACTACTTCTCGTTGGCAAGTGGTCGTGCGTTATCCTATTGTGAGGACGTGTGCATCATTTTCGGAATATTTTGAAGGGAATACAAAAGCAAACAACCCTTGATAGGTTGCATCTGAAAGTCAGGGTGGAGGCGGGGCCAATAGAGCCAATAGAGAAGAAAGGTAAACACATTTAAAACAAAATTAAAAATTAAGTTTAGTGCAAGGTTATAGTAAACTTATTTTTGAGTGTGCATGCATTGTAATCCAAGTTCATTTAAATTTATTTATGTTATGTTACGAGCGCGTTGCCGTGCAAAAAGTCCCGCCCCCTGTCTCTGTCCGTCTCTCTCCCCTCCACGAAATCCGTCTAATTTTAGTAATATTAAACACATTTTAGTACTATTAAACCACTAGTTATTTTTTACTTTGTTAATAGATGGTGAATTAGAACAAATAAAAATGTTTTTAAAAAAACAATTCCAATCCAATATCCTGTTTTGGGTGTTTTTTCAGAGGATTCGAACGAATTCATTTGTTTTTAGTTCATTTCTATGGGAAACGTTCATTTTGAGTTACGAGTAAATCGACATACAAGCTCAGTCCCGAAACGAATTAAGCTCGTATCTCGAGGTACCACTGTGCAGTAATGCCTTGAGATACGAGCTTAATACGTTCTGGGACCAAGCTTGTATGTCGATTTACTCATATCTCAAATCAACCCACTGAAAAAACACCAAAAAAACAGGATTTGGGAGTGGAAAAACATTTTTATTTGTTCTAATTTGACATCTACTAACAAAGTAACTAATAACTATCTAGTGGTTATGATGTTGAATACTAAAAAGAGACATTATTCAGTACAATGTGGAGTGCGGGAGGGGAGAGAGAGAGAGAGAGACTTTTTGCACGGCAATGCGCTCGTAACATAACATAAACAATATTAAATGAACTTGGATTATTATACAGCCACACTCAAAAATAAATTTAATCTACCGTATTTTCACGACTCTAAGGCGCACATAAGTCTTAAATTTTCTCCAAAATAGACAGGGCGCCTTATAATCCAGTGCGCTTTATATATGGACCAATACTAAAATTGTTATCACGATAAAATAAAATGAATCAGTTGATAGGGTACACCGACTCTACTATTTTCCCGTAGACAAGGTATTGCGCAGTGACTGCTGGGATATGTAGTAGTTCTTTTGTCAATACACCCAATGGATTGTGGCCTGTATACATCGACATCAATACAGCTTGACAAAGCATGGAAAGCACTGTTGGAAAAGTTACGCTAGCTACCAGCTAGCTACTATTTACGAATGGATTGTGGCCTGTATACATCGACATCAATACAGCTTGACAAAGCATGGAAAGCACCGTTGGAAAAGTTACGCTAGCCTCCAGCTAGCTACTATTTACGAATGGATTGTGGCCTGTATACATCGACATCAATACAGCTTGACAAAGCATGGAAAGCACTGTTGGAAAAGTTACGCTAGCTACCAGCTAGCTACTATTTACGAATGGATTGTGGCCTGTATACATCGACATCAATACAGCTTGACAAAGCATGGAAAGCTCCGTTGGAAAAGTTACGCTAGCTACCAGCTAGCTACTATTTACGAATGGATTGTGGCCTGTATACATCGACATCAATACAGCTTGACAAAGCATGGAAAGCACCGTTGGAAAAGTTACGCTAGCTACCAGTTAGCTACTATTGGCGAATGGATGGTGGCCGCCTGGACGAACGTATAAAACTCAGCGTTTTCGATGACTCGTTTGGACAATTGTTCAATTCATACACAGAAAATGAAGACTTTGATTTTAGATGTGTGATGATGACATGAGTAAGTTGTAAAATGGCTAAATAAAGTACAACCAAACTCAGTTTTCCTTCCGTTGCCTTTTTAAAAACATGTTTTTAGCGTGTGGGTGTTGTGTGCAAGGACTATATATCCCAGCAGTCACTGCGCACCGAAAACCGGAAAAAGAGTCTGGGGCTGCTTCCGGTAGCCAGCGCTATTGCGGTTAGATATTCATATATAATATATAACATATATGCGTCTAAAAAAACGGTGCGTCCTTTGTGTGTTTAAAATACAGAAATAGCACTCGTTACTGACACTGCGGCTAAAAATCCGATGCAGCATATAGTCGTGAAAATACGGTAACCTTACGCTAAACTTAATTCTAATTTTGTTTTTACATTTTTTTACCTTTCTTCTCCCAGGTTGGTTCTTTTTGCCCGCCTTCACCCTGACTTTCAGCCGGAGTTTTTAAAAGGAACCCATCAAGGGTTGTTTGCTTTTGTCTTCGCTTCAAATATTCCGAAAATGACGCACACAAATGTCCTCACAATAGGATAATGCACGACCACTTGCCAACTTGTCCATGTGCCTCTTTTCCATAAAATGAGAAAACTGTTGCCACTTCGCTAAGATGTCTTTGATTTCCTTTGTTGCGAGGCGGTCCCCTCTTCCACCTCCTCCTCGCCACTGAGCTCCCGCAACGCTCCGCCCATTGTTTGAATGTATCTTTAAACGAGGGAGTTGCGGCAAGAAAGACAGTGTATTGAAATCATAAGCAGCCTATCTCATATGCTCGTATCTCAAAAATTGTCTCGTATCTCAAGGCAAATATTTTCTCGGAATTTTACTTGTATCTCAAATATCTTGTATGTTGGGCACACGGATATCAAGGTATTACTGTACATAAATAGTCTGGAAATGTAATGTGAAAAAAAAGGAAACTCATCATTGGTAGAGCTGGCTGGCTCGATAGCACCCTTTGTTCTTTTTTTTCTCTATGTGGGAAGTGATTTCCTAAAATGATTTCATTCAAACCTAAATTAATTTGGTGTATATTTCAGTGACATATGCAATTGGAAAAACAATAATTTCCAGTTGGAGTAAAAAGCATGATGCTGTGCAAGAGGAAGTTTAAGGATTAAGGTTTATTGACCTGTAGAAGATATCGGGTCGGCTCACAGAAGTGACACAAAATCACCTGTTTCCAAAACTTGGAGAGGGCAGGTAACTCCAGAAACAGAAAGCAAAGAAGGGCCAGGCTAACCACACACAGTTGTAGACACTTAGCTGATTACGAGACAAGCATGCCATGCTGAGCACTGCAGACAGAACCCACCAAAATAAAACAGGAAATTACATAAATTAACTCAGCTGACTGCGACCTATAATAGTACCCCCCACTCCAGGTCCAACTCCTGACGAACCAGGCTGGAAAGAGGCTGACCGGTCAAAGTCCTTGTCCTTGGCCTTGTCCCCAATGAAGGTGCCGGGAATCCATGATATTTCTTCAGGGCTGTAGCCCTCCATTCCCTGGTTCGGGACAGCTATAATCTTCATGACGGTGTACACCGGACCGCCATTCACATTCCTCAGCGGAGACGGGATGGGGGTACCAAGAAGCTCTCCCTCACCGGCTTGAGGGAGCTAACTTGGAAGGTTGGGTGGACCCGGAGAGACGGGCAGGTCATGGCGGACAGAAACAGGGTTAATTACCATGGAAAGGGACCCACAAACCTTGGTGCCAGATTCCACCCGCAAAGGTAAGTCCCTGGTGGAAAGCCACACACGTTACCCTGGCCTATATCTAGGCATCACCGGCGATCTGCCCCAGCCTTCATGTGAGCGACACCCCGCAAAACTCCCTCCAGAACTGTGCACGTCATGCAGGCTGCCACGTCCTTGATATTTTTGGAGAGACCTCGCCGAAATGAGTCCCACAAAGCTGCCTCATTCAATCTAGTTCCTGCCAAGGCAGCCCCAAACCAGATGGCATAATCAGCCACACTGAGCCTTCCCTGCCGCAGGTTCTCCAGGGCCCACACTGCCTTGTATTCAAGGCCCACCGGTCAAACACTCTTTGGAGGGCTGGGCTGTCATGAAATGCTCTACTGAGCTGCAGACAGGGGATCCTCTATCCAACTCCATGGTCGCCTATTCAGCTGATCGGCCTGTTAGGTAAGAGACCATGAAGGCCAGATTGACCTCGTCAGTCCCATATGTTTGGGGAATGATCTTTAAATGACGGGCGCAGTGAAACAAGAAGGTGCAAGGTGGGGGAGTGCAGTACTTTGGGACCCAAGAAACATCGACCGGGTGCAGGAGGAGAAGGTGGCGAGGCAGTGGAAGGACAGGGGTTAACTACTGCTGCCGATGAATGATGACCAAGCAAAAACCGGACTCTTTGTCTCAGCTGCTGGATCTGTTGAGCCACATTCTCGTTCCCACAGCGCTGCTCCTAGGATAGCTGTTCGAATGCCGGACTAAGAGCATTGAGGTGTTTTTCCTGCCTCTTCAGCTTGACTCACTGGGCACCCAGGGCAGCTCTCAGATTTTCAACCTTGACTGAGTCCATATTGACCAGTGCGTTCTTTTTATTTTACACGCTTGATCAAAAGACACGTGAAAGTAAAGAAACAAATTGCAGCATCTTGTCCAGTAAGAAAATGTCCAAACATAAATAATGAGGGTTTTTTTAAATCGGGATGTATAATTTTGTTTCTGAATAGAAGGACACATACAGCCCCAAAACATGAAGCTCCCACCACCAGACTGTGGGCAAGAAACACTTGTCTTTGTATTCTTCACCTAGTTGCTGCCATAAGGTGGCTTAGACCAAAAAGCCGTTTAATGAATATATATTATTCATTAATATACGCATCATCTCACATGGCTCAATGTTTGTGACCCTCGCACTAGACCGCAACTTTCCCAACTACACCCCTTTTTACTCGTAGGAGGAATGGGTGTACTACACAGCCCTGAATGACTACTCGTTATATAGAGAGCACAAAATTGAATTAATTTGCCTTCAGTCTAGTCAAGATAGATCCTCTTTGTTGACCAAAAATTTCAGCCCCTAAGGTTAGCCGGAGATATTTCCCTGAAATTATGACCAGATTGGTTACAATCCAAATCCACTCTTTTCTGTATTGCACATGAACTGGGTAAATTATTTTCAAGAAAACCTATAACCTTTTGATTCCCATAGTTTGTTTTTAATTGATTTCTAGTTTATTACCAACAATATCTTTCTTTTCAATAGGTTCATTTCGCACCATTTCTTTTAGAGGTTTTCCTGTCTGAGCTTGTTGATGATGAACTAGGCTCATCAAAAATTGGAAATGGAGTTGCGGTCATCAGTTTGTCAAAAAGGACCAACAAACTGTGGGAGCATTTGTCAATAAGCACATGTAAGACATTGATTTCATCTAATGGATTGTCATAGTTTTTTACCTTGAATTTTATGAAGTGTAGTGACTAAATTATAGGGAGAACATAGGCAATCATCAAACCTGGAAACTTTTGATTTGCACGTGTTGTCTATTGCAACAGCGGATAATAAGTAAAAAGGGACAACGTTTGATTACATTGTAAAATCCATGTAGTACGTAAAAAATGGTTAACAATATATATTGATTGATTGTTGATTAGTTAATCTCATCTCATCTCATTTTCTGAACCGCTTTATCCTCATTAGGATTGTGTGGGGTGCTGGAGCCTATCCCAGCTGCATCCGGGCCAGAGGCGGGGGACACCCTGAAATCGGTGATCAGCCGATCACAGGGCACAAGGAGACGTACAACCATACACAGTCACACTCATACCCAGGGGCAATTTTAGAGTGTCCAATCAACCTACCATGCATGATTTAACCACGATATTTGAGGGATTACTGTATTGAGATTGAAAGATTATATTTTTTAATTTAGGTACTTTAAGATCAATTTTATATATCTATACAGAATATAATGGAAGAATTTACTTTTTTAATTCTGGCTTTAAAGTCAGAATTCCGACTTCATTCTTAGACTTCTGACTTTAAAATCAGAATTGAAGCCGTAGAAAATATAACTTTTCAAATTAGTTCATGAACAATTATTTATTTACTTATTTCCACATTTTAAAAGTTTAGGAATAGCAATTCAAATGTTTTTGCAAATTATGACTCAAAATTCATCTATTCTTTTGACATACATATATTCTGTACCTGCACTGTTATTCAGATGATAAAGAAACAAAAACAGAAATCCGAGCAAGAGCTCTGTCCAAACTACAGGAAACGCTTTCTGCTGAGGCCAAAAACAGAAATGAGAAAAAGCATAAAGAGAAGAAATACGCTCTGAAGACAATGATGAATGTAAGAAAGACTGATTTTTCATTTATTCATTTTCTGAACCGCTTTATCCTCTATAGGGCCGCAGGGGGTGCTGGAGCCTATCCCAGCTGACTTCGGGCCAGAAACACAGATTTTTTTTCATTTTCCATACCGCTTATCGGCACAATGGTCATGGGTTGTGCTGGAGCCCATCCCAGCCAACAACACGCACCACACGGCGGACACCCTCAACTCATCTCTCATCATCCTCCGCTTATCCGAGAGGTCGGGTCGCGAGGATAGTAGCTTTAGTAGCAAAGCCCAGAATTCCCTCCACCAGTCACTTCTTTTAGCTCCCAAGGCATTCCCGGGCCAGACGGGACACATAGTCTCCCCAGCGTGTCTTGGGTGGGCCTCGTGTCCTCTTCGCCGTGGCATGTGCTCGAAAGACCTCACCAGAGAGGTGTCCAGGAGGGATCAGATGAGACAACCCATCTGGCTCCTCTCAATAAAGTGGAGCAGCGGCTCTACTCCGAGCCCCTACTGGATGACCAAGCTTCTCACCTTATTTTTAAGGTAGAGCTGGGCGATAAAACGATAACAATAATTATCGTGAAGTATTTTTTGTCAATGATAATATTAAAAACCTTTGATAAAAATTTGATAATTCGAAACTGTAATTACACCACCCGACCATGACAGCGAGCGGAGGCGCTTTTGCGAGATGAACGCTAGTTCCAGACCAACGCTCAGGAGAAGAACAGGATGGTGAGGAAAAGTGTTTTTAGCATGTTAGCAATAGAGGCTAACACAGAGCATGAACGCAATAGGACAATTATACGGCCAAAATAAGCGATTGTGAGATGCAGGACAACACACGACCTGACCCACTTAAAGATCCAAGTGAAATTCTCCCTAGCGTTTTATTTCTTTCTTTTTTTAATGCCTCGTACCTGTGATAAGAGCAGCCTTATTGAAAATGTCCTTAACCCACTGTCCTCATTTGAGGACAGCCTGTAATATTTTTCTTACTTGATATCCCATTTTATGTAAATGTTCTGAAAACGTTGCAAAAATCTAAAACTTTTCTTGGGTTAATATGGGTTTAAATGGTTTAAGTTCATCTAACTTTTTTATTTTATTTTCTGTAAATGGTCTTACGTGAACTCCTCCACTTAGGGAAGAACCTCATACCTCATGCAGAAAGGGCACGCCACCCTTTTCCAGCTGAGGAATGTGGTATCGGATTTGGGGGTGCTGATTCTCATCCCGACCGCTTCACATTTGGTTGCAAATTGTTCCAGTTAGAGTTGGAGATCGCGGCCTGATAAAGCCAACAGAATCCCATCATCTGAAAAAAGCAGTGATACAATACTGCGGCCAACAAACCAGACCCCTGCAATGCCACAGCTGCATCTGGATTTTCTGTCCATCAAAGTTATGAACAGAATCAGTGACATAGGACAGCCTTGGAGGAGTCCAAGCCTCACTGGAAACATATTCAACTTATGGCCGGCTATGCGGACAAGACTCTGACACCGATCATAGGGAGACCGTACCCCACATGTCCATCCCCACTGTCGACTGCATTGATGGTGCACCACTCACCCCTCCTGAGACATTGGAAGGTGGACCAAAATCTCCTTAAAGCCATCCAGAAGTCGTTCTCCATGGTCTCACCGAACTTCTCCCATGTTCAGGTTTTTGCTTAATAGACCACCAGAGGCCAGCTGTTATCCATTAGCTTCCTCCAGAGTCCCGCCGGACAAAAAAGCCCGGTAGGACTCCTTCAGCCTGAAAGCGGCCCTTAACACCAGGGTCCACCTGTATGTTCTGGGATTGCCACCACAACAGGCACAGGCCACCTTGAAGCCCCAGCCCCGGTCAGGCGCTTTGGCAATAGAGGTGTGAAAAATGATCCACTCGGACTCAGTGTCCCCCGCCTCACACTGGGCATAAGAACACCTCTGGAGGTGGGAGTAAAACCCCTTCTGACAGGGGACTCTGCCGGCTTCTTCCCCCACCATCGAAGCCAACTCACCACCAGGTGGTGATCGGTTGACACCTCCATCCCTCTCTTTACCCAACTGTCCAAGAAATGTGGCCGCAAGTACGATGACATGACCACAAAGTCAATCATCGAACTGAGGGCTAGGGTGTCCTGGTGCCAAGTGCACATATGGATACCCTTATACTTGAATATGGTATTCATTCTTGTCAATCCACAGCAAGCGCAGGAGTCCAACTGTAGACCACCACTCGAGTTCTGATCAGGGAGGTCGTTCTTCCCAATCGCGCCCCTCCAAGTCTCATTGTCATTGCTCATGTCATAATTGAATTCACGCTCATACTAAAATCTAAGGGCTATTTAGACTGTCTTACCAGCCTACATGCAAGATTTTGGGATGTAGGAGGAAACCAGAATACCTGGAAAAAATCCATGTAAGCCTGGGCAGAACAGGGAAACTCCACACACTGAGGACCCACCTGTGATTGAACTCTCGACTTCAGAACTGTGAAGCCGACACACTAACCACTCATCCATCAGCCTACCTTATTCAATTTCACATTTATAATATAGCCATAAGTTCAGTAAAATAAACGGCTCTAAACCTTTTCACAATCCGGTTATATTTTGTTATAGCTTGAAAGTGAAGAACGAGAAAGAATCCAGAAAATGAAGGATGATGAACGAAACAGAACCACGGCTGAACTAGAAGCATGGCAGCTAAAGGAACACCAGAAAGATGAGGAAATAGTGTTGCTCAAACTTCAAACACGGACCAATCATTTCAGTCAAGCAACAGCTGTAAAAGAAAAATCTGAGAATGATGAACCATGTGGAAGAAAGGTCAGGTTTGGTGAGTAATTTCCAAGTGCCATGTTTACATTGCTATAATATAATTCTAAACATTTTTTGTCCATTCATTTTGAGCACTGCAAACAGCAAATATTTTTTAAGCTTTTTATTATTTAATTTAGATAAAAAAATTGTCAGTGAAGCCGAGCAAAAGAAAAAGCAAGTGATTATTCCTGCTCCCAGAGTTCCAGGAAATATTGAAGTGTCGTTCACACCCCGGGTTTTTCCCACAGCACTCAGGGAGTCAAGAATTGAGGAGGAAGAAGAGGTAACATGTTAGTCCAGAATGCCAAATTCCAGAAATTCATGAAAACAAACTTTTGCTCTCTGCTAACCATAGTGGCTGAAAAAACAAGCAGAAGCCAGGCGAATAGTCAATGCAGATATTGAAGAGCTTAATGACCTAAACGAGGAGGAGCGCAATCCTGACTGGCTGAAGGAGAAAGGAAAGTGAGTGAAGTTTGTGCTTTTCATCATTACTTCCTAGTCCCAGATTTGTAGTAAACGAACACACTTTTGTTCCTTCTAGCAAATGTTTTGCTGCGGGAAACTACTTGAGTGCTTTGAATGCCTACAATCTAGCGATTCGAATCAACCGAAAGATCCCAGCTTTGTTTTCGAACAGAGCTGCGTGTCATCTGAAGTTACGAAATTTTCACAAAGCCATTGAGGACTCCTCTCAGGTCAGAATGCAAATGTACTGCAGGTAACCACTGATTAAGATTGAATTGAATTATGAATCGCTTTGCCTATAATTTTACGATTTCTCTCGTATAAGACGCCCCCTGATTTACAATTTTCACTTCCATATTCATGGTTTTAATAGGGAGTAAAATTGTGTTACTTTGAATGAAAAATCTTAAGAGAAATCATCGCACGGGGTATTTCAGAGATACTGTATGAATCGAGAGGATCGTCTGCTGGATTGCACATTCCAAAAGTGTGTTTTCTGCAAGTGGAAGAATTCAAAAGGGAAGTCACGTGAGCAGTACAACCAGGAAGTGTGTCCGTAGCAGTCTAGTTTTATTATACCATCCCTAATCACCAAGTCTCTGGATGCAATAATAGCATGACAGACACATTACACAGGTATCAACGCTGATATTTTAATGATCGCAAGTGAGTGATGACAAGTAGGCTTTTTTGTGTTGTGATAACGACAACAGGGGCCTATGTCCGATTATTATTATTATTATTATTATTTAACTCAGGTAGCATAGTTTGTTTCACAAGGGAATAACGAGGAAAGTAATTTATTTAATTATTAACAGAAGTTTAAGATTCAAATTTGAAAGACAAAAGATGTGATAGATATTAACTGATATTTTTTTTATCGTGCTCACAACTATTCTCATATCACCTGGGTCTACTTCAAATCTAAATGAATCGTCATAAAAAATAAACAAAACAAGCTTTCTGAGAAAATTGTGCTTTTAAATTTTCAAAGTCTGGAGTACTCCCTAAAATCATGTAATAAAAAAATACCATTCATATGTAAATTGAGTTAATCAAGCCTTTGATACTTTATTACATATTGTTGAGGGATGTGTAGTTGAAAATCAACAATGTGATCTCTTATTTTTCATGAATTTTAAAAGTTTAATGTCCTACAATTCTGGAGTCACCCTTGAATGTATTTGATTGAACTTTAGTAAGGACATAGCTTTGCAAGTGGGACAGTCCTGCCTGATTAGTTCATTCAATAATCATTCAGTACCATGTTGCAAACCTCAAGTGTTTAACCGGTTCACGGCCATCTAATGACTGAACCAATGAGGACGAAGAGCCGGAAACTGCAGCTGTAACTAGGGAGTATCTGGTTGATTACAATGTTGTATAGTACATAGCAGTTCTTAGATACTTCAATAGCCCATTAAGAATTGTTTCTGCAGCTGTTCCCACATTCAGGCTTTAACATCAGTCATAGCCTTGAATCTCATGACAGTTGTTCAGCAGTCATTTTCTGTCACAGGCATTGTGAAGCAAGGTGTCAGAACATCAATAGTAGGCAAATACTAAACACTGGCAGCCAACATAGATAAACTGACTTAATCTACTGCCACTATGAAGTCATTAGGGCAACTAACACAATTTATTATTGTGAGAATGCCATATAACATCAAAGCACTCCTCTAATAATGAGTTTATCCTCATCGGTTTTGGTAAAGAGATTTTATTCTCTGAGTCAGAGTGGTGTGTGTCTAGACAGCCACTTATTTATCACAGGGCACATCACATTTACCATCATTCCATATTAAATACATGTAATATTGAAATGGAAAACACCATAGTAGTAATCAAGTTCAGGCTCCTGCAGGTGGGTGGCGATTAACTTTCTGTCCAAGCCAGGTTTCATGATATTGCTGCAAATATATTCAACTGGTGGACAAGACTAAAGTAAATCATTCTCTGTAGGCTCTTGAGCTGTTGACTCCTGCCGTTTCTGCCAATGCGGCTGCCCGAGCAAGAAGTCATGTGCGTCGAGGTTCTGCTTTCTGCCAGCTGCAGCTCTACACAGAAGGTCTGAAATGCGCAACATTTTGAGTCTGTCTAAGCAAGTTGTATATCAAAGCACTGAAATTAACAACCCTTGCATTAAAAATTCTCTCAGTGCATTAGAAATGTACACAAAATGTACACAAAGCATGGATGTTCAAACTGGACTATTTTTCTCAATTTGACAAATTTTGGTCACTATTACTGTTCTTTGCACAATCTAAATTGCCCCTAGGTATGAGTGTGAGTGTGAATGGTTGTCCGTTTCCTCGTGCCCTGCAATCGGCTGGCCACCAATTCAGGGTGTCCCCTGCCTCTGGCCCGAAGTCAGCTGGGATAGGCTTCAGCAACTTAATTTGTAAAGCGTTTCATTTGCATGTGTTCTCTTTAACAAAACGTTTATTTTAAATCTCTCGACTAAATTTATCAGTCATTCATTTTGAATACTGCTTATTCTGTTCAGGGTCGCAGGGTAATTGAGCCTATCCCAGCAGACTTTTTACGGATACAAACTATACCAGGGGTGAGCAAACTATTCCACAAAGGGCCACAGTGGTTGCAGGTTTACATTCCAACCCATTGAGAGGGCACTTTTTCTCGTGACGAGACCAAACCTTACCAGTCGTGCGGCATTTATGATTCTGATAGATCTGTAAAACAACTTCAGGAGCAGGTTAAGAAAGAGGGAGAACAATTTCAAGGAGATAAGTTTATTACCAGACTACAGGATTGGGAGAAATCGAACGGCTGCGAACGCACAGCCTATTCGCCGCGACTCTCTCCGAACGAACAGTTTGTGCATCTATTTATATGTGAAAACATGATGCTGCACAGAGAAGATAACAGAAACAGGGTGTGGGCTGATACGCCTAAACAACTGTAGAGCTGATGTCTTAACAAGACTTGACATTTTTCATTACTCACACCAAACTGATGCAACACTAACAAGCAATTGCAAATAGTGTGTCAGCATATCTTACAATTCCTTCCTGTTTGTGAGTATAAAAAATATCGGAACCTTGTTTGTTAGCGACACTAATTTTGAACAAAATTCTTCACAAATTACTTTGAACTGGAGTTTAGACCGACAAATCAAACCGACAATCATGGTACGTTCGACTGTGGCATCAATGGTACGTTTGATCAAAGCTGAGAAGCAGGGCAAACAACAGGTTAGGATAACAAGCACGAGAGCAATAACAGTTACGAACGGTACTAGGGCTTTCAAAAGAGTCTGTGTCCATGAGCCCGAGAGGAACCAGTCAAGCCATCCTCGTTGCGGAACCGGATCTCCCGCAGTCGGTCCCCTGTATCCCCAAGTGAGCAAGCTGTAGGGTGATCAAGGGGACCTGGACGATGATGGGTGCCCTGGCCGACGGGCTGCAGATCTGGAGGGCCCCTGACCACCTCCAGAACCAGCTATTTGGGCACTCTCCTCCAGCGGGAGTGCACCAAGGTTCCGGGAGGTCCCCTCATGTGGTGGAACACAGAGCGGTGATGACGATGACCAACCACTTCATTCTTGTACTTGTCCACAGTGGGACTGATGTATCCAGGTGTCTCTTCCTTCGATTTTGACGGTGGTGATTTGGACTTCTCGGCCTTGTTGTAGTCGGACTGATGCGTTGACATAGGCCTGGAATCTGGAGTCAATGGTTTCCAGACGTAGTGTGTTCTTTGCTGTTCCTTGACGAGTACTAGGGGAACAGAGCCATCAGGATTATGGAGGAGACGGACCAGTGTTTGTGTTTGAGGGGGACATCCGAGCCCCACACTGGATCATGGTCGTGAGCTCCAAAACTCGTTCATCAGCTTTGACGGTGGTGGCTAACTTGGTGAAGTTAGCGGTCAAAATCACACGGTGAGGTCCTGTCCCAACGTGGAGATGACCAGTACTTTCTTTTTATCAGCTTGACGAGTACCAGGTCGCCTGGGGACAGGACCTTCTGTGTGGGAGGCAGAGATGTCGTCGGCAGGGCAAACCTTACAAACACCGTACGACTCAATACCTTCATTATAGTTAACACCCATGCTTAAGAAGATCTTGAATGTATCCAAGACTTTGTCTTACCAAGATTTCTGACCGTGAGAAATTGATTCTTGGGAGAGTATAAATTCTTTGCACATGAGGGCTAGCACCCTTGGTCCTCATATTCCCAACTGCATGAGTGACTACTTGTCTGAAATGCCATGGATAATGTCTGAATGCAGAAATGCTTTGAGTATCGTGACTTAACCTAAAGGTGCATTGTATTGAACACAGATTCCATTCATTCTCTTAGGACAATGCATAACTTTCACAAACATTAAGGACTCCACATCTGAATTTCTAGCAGACCCTTAGACCAAGGAAAAATGACACATTTCCCCCAGTTTCCAATTGCTACTTCACAGTGCCTTCATTACTGTAAGAGACAAGTCTTTAGAAGCATGTTTGTGTTTTCGTGAAATTTAGAAGAACTGGACATTGAATGTTCGGTGTAACATTGAAGAAATTTGACCAATGTCATTGCTTCAATGGACATCCTTCAAGAAAGTGACCAGACAGGTAGGAACTATAATAAGGGGAATTAGCTCAAGTGGTAGAGCGCTCGCTTAGCATGTGGGAGTCAGTGGGATCGATGCCCACATTCTCCATCTGAAATCTGCTTTTGTTTACCTGATTAAGGCACCAAGTCTAATGTGGTTTAAATTTATATTTCTGAAAAGACTCGAAGCCAATGTCATTTTGCAGGAATTGAGTAGTCCCATTGTGTATGCATTTTAAGTATTTTGGCTACAAAGGAGCAAAGTAAAATTCATGAGTGAAAGTACAACTCGTGATTCTTAAGTGTAGGTAGGTCCTTTTCTAACCTAGTGTTATGTTGTCAAGGATCAAACTTCAACCATGCAAACTGGCAGAGAAAGACATTACAGCAAATTCACGATGAGGGTGCGAATAGAACCCATGCGTGTAGAACACAATGGATTAGCAGTCCATCACCTTAGCGTCACGGTCCCCTCATCGCCAATGTGCTGAGGTACGTGGGAATCAATGGGACTGACATATTGCCCCCTAGTTAGTAAAATATAATATCTTTTTTTCTGATCCAGGCATATATAGCATGTGGGGGAATTAGCTCAAGTGGTAGAGCGCTCGCTTTGCATGTGAGAGGCAGTGGGATCGATGCCCACATTCTGCAAACAGCTCCATCTTGTCATCCAGTGGATGTTTTAGCAAGCTTGCTTTTTATGAAAAGATTATTTGAAATGTGTTGTCTTAATTTATCTTTCATTCATTTTAAACACTGCTTATTCTGTTCAGGGTCGCCTGGTGCTTGAGCCTATCCCAGCAGACTTTGTCCGATGACAAACTATACCCTAAACTCGTGACTAGACTAAACCTTACCAGTCGTTGGGCATTCATGACTCTTATTTCTGAAAACATTCAAAGACACAATGTTTTGCAAGAGTTATGTTGCCCCATTTAGTAGCCATTGTTTTTATGGTGGGCAGATTGGACCAGACTCAATACCTTCATTATAGTTAACACCCATGCTTAAGAAGATCTTGAATGTATCCAAGACTTTGTCTTACCAAGATTTCTGACCTTGAGGAATTGATTCTTGGGAGAGTATAAATTCTTTGCACATGAGGGCTAGCACCCTTGGTCCTCATATTCCCAACTACATGAGTGTCTACTTGTCTGAAATGCCATGGATAATGTCTGAATGCAGAAACGCTTTGAGTATCGTGACTTAACCTAAAGGTGCATTGTATTGAACACAGGTTCAATTCATTCTCTTAGGACAATGCACAACTTCCACAAACATTAAGGACTCCACATCTGAATTTCTAACAGACCCTTAGACCAAGGAAAAATGACACATTTCCCCCAGTTTCCAATTGCTACTTCACAGTGCCTTCATTACTGTAGGAGACAAGTCTTTAGAAGAATGTTTGTGTTTTCGTGAAATTTAGAAGAACTGGACATTTAATGTTTGGTGTAACATTGAAGAAATTTGACCAATGTCATTGCTTCTATGGACATCCTTCAAGAAAGTGACCAGACAGGTCGGATATATTATAAGGGGAATTAGCTCAAGTGGTAGAGTGCTCGATTAACATGTGAGAGGCAGTGGGATAGATGCCCACATTCGCCATCTGAAATCTACTGTTGTTTGCCTGATTAAGGCACCAAGTCTAATGTGGTTTAAATTTATATCTCTGAAAAGACTTGAAGCCAATGTCATTTTGCAGGAATTTAGTAGTCCCATTGTGTATGCATTTTAAGTATTTTGGCTCAGTGGAGCAGAGTAAAATTCATGAGTACAACTCGTGATTCTTAAGTGTAGGTAGGTCCTTTTCTAACCTAGTGTTATGTTGTCAAGGATCAAACTTCAACCATGCAAACTGGCAGAGAAAGACATTACAGCAAATTCACGATGAGGATGGGAATAGAACCCATGCGTGTAGAACACAATGGATTAGCAGTCCATCACCTTAGCCTCTCGGTCCCCTCATCGCCAATGTGCTGAGGTACGTGGGAATCAATGGGACTGACATATTGCCCCCTAGTTAGTAAAATATAATATATTTTTTCTGATCCAGGTATTCATAGCATGAGGGGGAATTAGCTCAAGTGGTAGAGTGCCCGCTTTGCATGTGAGAGGCAGTTGGATCGATGCCCACATTCTCCAAACAGCTCCATCTTGTCATCCCGTGGATGTTTTAGCAAGCTTGCTTTTTATGAAAAGATTATTTGAAATGCGTTGTCTTAATTTATCTTTCATTCATTTTAAGCACTGCTTATTCTGTTCAGGGTCGCCTGGTGCTTGAGCCTATCCCAGCAGACTTTGTCCGATGACAAACTATACCCTAAACTCGTGACTAGACTAAACCTTACCAGTCGTTGGGCATTCATGACTCTTATTTCTGAAAACATTCAAAGACACAATGTTTTGCAAGAGTTATGTTACCCCATTTAGTAGCCATTGTTTTTATGGTGGGCAGATTGGACCAGACTCAATACCTTCATTATAGTTAACACCCATGCTTAAGAAGATCTTGAATGTATCCAAGACTTTGTCTTACCAAGATTTCTGACCGTGAGAAATTGATTCTTGGGAGAGTATAAATTCTTTGCACATGAGGGCTAGCACCCTTGGTCCTCATATTCCCAACTGCATGAGTGACTACTTGTCTGAAATGCCATGTGTAATGTCTGAATGCAGAAACGCTTTGAGTATCGTGACTTAACCTAAAGGTGCATTGTATTGAACACACAGGTTCCATTCATTCTCTTAGGACAATGCATAACTTTCACAAACATTAAGGACTCCACATCTGAATTTCTAGCAGACCCTTAGACCAAGGAAAAATGACACATTTCCCCCAGTTTCCAATTGCTACTTCACAGTGCCTTCATTACTGTAAGAGACAAGTCTTTAGAAGCATGTTTGTGTTTTCGTGAAATTTAGAAGAACTGGACATTGAATGTTCGGTGTAACATTGAAGAAATTTGACCAATGTCATTGCTTCAATGGACATCCTTCAAGAAAGTGACCAGACCAGTAGGAACTATTATAAGGGGAATTAGCTCAAGTGGTAGAGTGCTCGCTTAGCATGTGAGAGGCAGTGGGATCGATGCCCACATTCTCCATCAGAAATCTACTGTTGTTTGCCTGATTAAGCACCAAGTCTAATGTGGTTTAAATTTATATCTCTGAAAAGACTCGAAGCCAATGTCATTTTGCAGGAATTTAGTAGTCCCATTGTGTATGCATTTTAAGTATTTTGGCTCAGTGGAGCAGAGTAAAATTCATGAGTACAACTCGTGATTCTTAAGTGTAGGTAGGTCCTTTTCTAACCTAGTGTTATGTTGTCAAGGATCAAACTTCAACCATGCAAACTGGCAGAGAAAGACATTACAGCAAATTCACGATGAGGATGGGAATAGAACCCATGCGTGTAGAACACAATGGATTAGCAGTCCATCACCTTAGCCTCTCGGTCCCCTCATCGCCAATGTGCTGAGGTACGTGGGAATCAATGGGACTGACATATTGCCCCCTAGTTAGTAAAATATAATATATTTTTTCTGATCCAGGCATTCATAGCATGAGGGGGAATTAGCTCAAGTGGTAGAGCGCTCGCTTTGCATGTGAGAGGCAGTGGGATCGACGCCCACATTCTCCATACAGCTCCATCTCGTCATCCCGTGGATGTTTTAGCAAGCTTGCTTTTTATGAAAAGATTATTTGAAATGGGTTGTCTAAATTTATCTTTCATTCATTTTTTAACACTGCTTATTCTGTTCAGGGTCGCATGGTGCTTGAGCCTATCCCAGCAGACTTTGTACGATGACAAACTATACCCTAAACTCGTGACTAGACTAAACCTTACCAGTCGTTGGGCATTCATGACTCTTATTTCTGAAAACATTCAAAGACACAATGTTTTGCAAGAGTTATGTTGCCCCATTTAGTAGCCATTGTTTTTATGGTGGGCAGATTGGACCAGACTCAATACCTTCATTATAGTTAACACCCATGCTTAAGAAGATCTTGAATGTATCCAAGACTTTGTCTTAACCAGATTTCTGACCTTGAGGAATTGATTCTTGGGAGAGTATAAATTCTTTGCACATGAGGGCTAGCACCCTTTGTCCTCATATTCCTAACTACATGAGTGACTACTTTTCTGAAATGCCATGGATAATGTCTGAATGCAGAAACGCTTTGAGTATCGTGACTGAACCTAAAGGTGCATTGTATTGAACACACAGGTTCCATTCATTCTCTTAGGACAATGCATAACTTCCACAAACATTAAGGACTCCACATCTGAATTTCTAGCAGACCCTTAGACCAAGGAAAAATGACACATTTCCCCCAGTTTCCAATTGCTACTTCACAGTGCCTTCATTACTGTAAGAGACAAGTCTTTAGAAGCATGTTTGTGTTTTCGTGAAATTTAGAAGAACTGGACATTGAATGTTTGGTGTAACATTGAAGAAATTTGACCAATGTCATTGCTTCAATGGACATCCTTCAAGAAAGTGACCAGACAGGTAGGAATTATTATAAGGGGAATTAGCTCAAGTGGTAGAGCGCTCGCTTAGCATGTGAGAGGCAGTGGGATCGATGCCCACATTCTCCATCTGAAATCTACTGTTGTTTGCCTGATTAAGGCACCAAGTCTAATGTGGTTTAAATTTATATCTCTGAAAAGACTTGAAGCCAATGTCATTTTGCAGGAATTTAGTAGTCCCATTGTGTATGCATTTTAAGTATTTTGGCTCAGTGGAGCAGAGTAAAATTCATGAGTGAAAGTACAACTCGTGATTCTTAAGTGTAGGTAGGTCCTTTTCTATCCTAGTGTTATGTTGTCAAGGATCAAACTTCAACCATGCAAACTGGCAGAGAAAGACATTACAGCAAATTCACGATGAGGATGGGAATAGAACCCATGTGTGTAGAACACAATGGATTAGCAGTCCATCACCTTAGCCTCTCGGTCCCCTCAACGCCAATGTGCTGAGGTACGTGGGAATCAATGGGACTGACATATTGCCCCCTAGTTAGTCAAATATAATATATTTTTTTCTGATCCATGCATTCATAGCATGAGGGGGAATTAGCTCAAGTGGTAGAGCGCTTGCTTTGCATGTGAGAGGCAGTGGGATCCATGCCCACATTCTCCAAACAGCTCCATCTCGTCATCCCGTGGATGTTTTAGCAAGCTTGCTTTTTATGAAAAGATTATTTGAAATGGGTTGTCTAAATTTATCTTTCATTCATTTTTTAACACTGCTTATTCTGTTCAGGGTCGCATGGTGCTTGAGCCTATCCCAGCAGACTTTGTACGATGACAAACTATACCCTAAACTCGTGACTAGACTAAACCTTACCAGTCGTTGGGCATTCATGACTCTTATTTCTGAAAACATTCAAAGACACAATGTTTTGCAAGAGTTATGTTGCCCCATTTAGTAGCTATTGTTTTTATGGTGGGCAGATTGGACCAGACTCAATACCTTCATTATAGTTAACACCCATGCTTAAGAAGATCTTGAATGTATCCAAGACTTTGTCTTACCACAATTTCTGACCTTGAGGAATGATTCTTGGGAGAGTATAAATTCTTTGCACATGAGGGCTAGCACCCTTTGTCCTCATATTCCTAACTACATGAGTGACTACTTTTCTGAAATGCCATGGATAATGTCTGAATGCAGAAACGCTTTGAGTATCGTGACTTAACCTAAAGGTGAATTGTATTGAACACACAGGTTCCATTCATTCTCTTAGGACAATGCATAACTTCCACAAACATTAAGGACTCCACATCTGAATTTCTAGCAGACCCTTAGACCAAGGAAAAATGACACATTTCCCCCAGTTTCCAATTGCTACTTCACAGTGCCTTCATTACTGTAAGAGACAAGTCTTTAGAAGCATGTTTGTGTTTTCGTGAAATTTAGAAGAACTGGACATTGAATGTTTGGTGTAACATTGAAGAAATTTGACCAATGTCATTGCTTCAATGGACATCCTTCAAGAAAGTGACCAGACAGGTAGGAACTATTATGAGGGGAATTAGCTCAAGTGGTAGAGCGCTCGCTTAGCATGTGAGAGGCAGTGGGATCGATGCCCACATTCTCCATCTGAAATCTACTGTTGTTTGCCTGATTAAGGCACCAAGTCTAATGTGGTTTAAATTTATATCTCTGAAAAGACTTGAAGCCAATGTCATTTTGCAGGAATTTAGTAGTCCCATTGTGTATGCATTTTAAGTATTTTGGCTCAGTGGAGCAGAGTAAAATTCATGAGTGAAAGTACAACTCGTGATTCTTAAGTGTAGGTAGGTCCTTTTCTAACCTAGTGTTATGTTGTCAAGGATCAAACTTCAACCATGAAAACTGGCAGAGAAAGACATTACAGCAAATTCACGATGAGGATGGGAATAGAACCCATGCGTGTAGAACACAATCGATTAGCAGTCCATCACCTTAGCCTCTCGGTCCCCTCATCGCCAATGTGCTGAGGTACGTGGGAATCAATGGGACTGACATATTGCCCCCTAGTTAGTCAAATATAATATATTTTTTTCTGATCCATGCATTCATAGCATGAGGGGGAATTAGCTCAAGTGGTAGAGCGCTCGCTTTGCATGTGAGAGGCAGTGGGATCAATGCCCACATTCTCCAAACAGCTCCATCTCGTCATCCCGTGGATGTTTTAGCAAGCTTGCTTTTTATGAAAAGATTATTTGAAATGGGTTGTCTAAATTTACCTTTCATTCATTTTTTAACACTGCTTATTCTGTTCAGGGTCGCATGGTGCTTGAGCCTATCCCAGCAGACTTTGTCCGATGACAAACTATACCCTAAACTCGTGAGTAGACTAAACCTTACCAGTCGTTGGGCATTCATGACTCTTATTTCTGAAAACATTCAAAGACACAATGTTTTGCAAGAGTTATGTTGCCCCATTTAGTAGCCATTGTTTTAATGGTGGGCAGATTGGACCAGACTCAATACCTTCATTATAGTTAACACCCATGCTTAAGAAGATCTTGAATGTATCCAAGACTTTGTCTTACCACGATTTCTGACCTTGAGGAATTGATTCTTGGGAGAGTCTAAATTCTTTGCACATGAGGGCTAGCACCCTTGGTCCTCATATTCCCAACTACATGAGTGTCTACTTGTCTGAAATGCCATGGATAATGTCTGAATGCAGAAACGCTTTGAGTATCGTGACTTAACCTAAAGGTGCATTGTATTGAACACACAGGTTCCATTCATTCTCTTAGGACAATGCATAACTTCCACAAACATTAAGGACTCCACGTCTGAATTTCTAGCAGACCCTTAGACCAAGGAAAAATTACACATTTCCCCCAGCTTCCAATTGCTACTTCACAGTGCCTTCATTACTGTAAGAGACAAGTCTTTAGAAGCATGTTTGTGTTTTCGTGAAATTTAGTAGAACTAGACATTGAATGTTTGGTGTAACATTGAAGAAATTTGACCAATGTCATTGCTTCAATGGACATCCTTCAAGAAAGTGACCAGACAGGTAGGAACTATTATAAGGGGAATTAGCTCAAGTGGTAGAGCGCTCGCTTAGCATGTGGGAGGCAGTGGGATCGATGCCCACATTCTCCATCTGAAATCTACTGTTGTTTGCCTGATTAAGGCACCAAGTCTAATGCGGTTTAAATTTATATTTCTGAAAAGACTCGAAGCCAATGTCATTTTGCAGGAATTTAGTAGTCCCATTGTGTATGCATTTTAAGTATTTTGGCTCAGTGGAGCAGAGTAAAATTCATGAGTACAACTCGTGATTCTTAAGTGTAGGTAGGTCCTTTTCTAACCTAGTGTTATGTTGTCAAGGATCAAACTTCAACCATGCAAACTGGCAGAGAAAGACATTACAGCAAATTCACGATGAGGATGGGAATAGAACCCATGCGTGTAGAACACAATGGATTAGCAGTCCATCACCTTAGCCTCTCGGTCCCCTCATCGCCAATGTGCTGAGGTACGTGGGAATCAATGGGACTGACATATTGCCCCCTAGTTAGTCAAATATAATATATTTTTTTCTGATCCATGCATTCATAGCATGAGGGGGAATTAGCTCAAGTGGTAGAGCGCTTGCTTTGCATGTGAGAGGCAGTGGGATCCATGCCCACATTCTCCAAACAGCTCCATCTCGTCATCCCGTGGATGTTTTAGCAAGCTTGCTTTTTATGAAAAGATTATTTGAAATGGGTTGTCTAAATTTATCTTTCATTCATTTTTTAACACTGCTTATTCTGTTCAGGGTCGCATGGTGCTTGAGCCTATCCCAGCAGACTTTGTACGATGACAAACTATACCCTAAACTCGTGACTAGACTAAACCTTACCAGTCGTTGGGCATTCATGACTCTTATTTCTGAAAACATTCAAAGACACAATGTTTTGCAAGAGTTATGTTGCCCCATTTAGTAGCTATTGTTTTTATGGTGGGCAGATTGGACCAGACTCAATACCTTCATTATAGTTAACACCCATGCTTAAGAAGATCTTGAATGTATCCAAGACTTTGTCTTACCACGATCTCTGACCTTGAGGAATGATTCTTGGGAGAGTATAAATTCTTTGCACATGAGGGCTAGCACCCTTTGTCCTCATATTCCTAACTACATGAGTGACTACTTTTCTGAAATGCCATGGATAATGTCTGAATGCAGAAACGCTTTGAGTATCGTGACTTAACCTAAAGGTGCATTGTATTGAACACACAGGTTCCATTCATTCTCTTAGGACAATGCATAACTTCCACAAACATTAAGGACTCCACATCTGAATTTCTAGCAGACCCTTAGACCAAGGAAAAATGACACATTTCCCCCAGTTTCCAATTGCTACTTCACAGTGCCTTCATTACTGTAAGAGACAAGTCTTTAGAAGCATGTTTGTGTTTTCGTGAAATTTAGAAGAACTGGACATTGAATGTTTGGTGTAACATTGAAGAAATTTGACCAATGTCATTGCTTCAATGGACATCCTTCAAGAAAGTGACCAGACCGGTAGGAACTATTATAAGGGGAATTAGCTCAAGTGGTAGAGCGCTCGCTTAGCATGTGAGAGGCAGTGGGATCGATGCCCACATTCTCCATCTGAAATCTACTGTTGTTTGCCTGATTAAGGCACCAAGTCTAATGTGGTTTAAATTTATATCTCTGAAAAGACTTGAAGCCAATGTCATTTTGCAGGAATTTAGTAGTCCCATTGTGTATGCATTTTAAGTATTTTGGCTCAGTGGAGCAGAGTAAAATTCATGAGTGAAAGTACAACTCGTGATTCTTAAGTGTAGGTAGGTCCTTTTCTATCCTAGTGTTATGTTGTCAAGGATCAAACTTCAACCATGCAAACTGGCAGAGAAAGACATTACAGCAAATTCACGATGAGGATGGGAATAGAACCCATGCGTGTAGAACACAATGGATTAGCAGTCCATCACCTTAGCCTCTCGGTCCCCTCATCGCCAATGTGCTGAGGTACGTGGGAATCAATGGGACTTACATATTGCCCCCTAGTTAGTTAAATATAATATATTTTTTCTGATCCTAGCATTCATAGCATGAGGGGGAATTAGCTCAAGTGGTAGAGCGCTCGCTTTGCATGTGAGAGGCAGTGGGATCGACGCCCACATTCTCCATACAGCTCCATCTCGTCATCCCGTGGATGTTTTAGCAAGCTTGCTTTTTATGAAAAGATTATTTGAAATGGGTTGTCTAAATTTATCTTTCATTCATTTTTTAACACTGCTTATTCTGTTCAGGGTCGCATGGTGCTTGAGCCTATCCCAGCAGACTTTGTACGATGACAAACTATACCCTAAACTCGTGACTAGACTAAACCTTACCAGTCGTTGGGCATTCATGACTCTTATTTCTGAAAACATTCAAAGACACAATGTTTTGCAAGAGTTATGTTGCCCCATTTAGTAGCCATTGTTTTTATGGTGGGCAGATTGGACCAGACTCAATACCTTCATTATAGTTAACACCCATGCTTAAGAAGATCTTGAATGTATCCAAGACTTTGTCTTAACAAGATTTCTGATCGTGAGGAATTGATTCTTGGGAGAGTATAAATTCTTTGCACATGAGGGCTAGCACCCTTTGTCCTCATATTCCTAACTACATGAGTGACTACTTTTCTGAAATGCCATGGATAATGTCTGAATGCAGAAACGCTTTGAGTATCGTGACTTAACCTAAAGGTGCATTGTATTGAACACACAGGTTCCATTCATTCTCTTAGGACAATGCATAACTTCCACAAACATTAAGGACTCCACGTCTGAATTTCTAGCAGACCCTTAGACCAAGGAAAAATTACACATTTCCCCCAGCTTCCAATTGCTACTTCACAGTGCCTTCATTACTGTAAGAGACAAGTCTTTAGAAGCATGTTTGTGTTTTTGTGAAATTTAGTAGAACTAGACATTGAATGTTTGGTGTAACATTGAAGAAATTTGACCAATGTCATTGCTTCAATGGACATCCTTCAAGAAAGTGACCAGACAGGTAGGAACTATTATAAGGGGAATTAGCTCAAGTGGTAGAGCGCTCGCTTAGCATGTGGGAGGCAGTGGGATCGATGCCCACATTCTCCATCTGAAATCTACTGTTGTTTGCCTGATTAAGGCACCAAGTCTAATGCGGTTTAAATTTATATTTCTGAAAAGACTCGAAGCCAATGTCATTTTGCAGGAATTTAGTAGTCCCATTGTGTATGCATTTTAAGTATTTTGGCTCAGTGGAGCAGAGTAAAATTCATGAGTACAACTCGTGATTCTTAAGTGTAGGTAGGTCCTTTTCTAACCTAGTGTTATGTTGTCAAGGATCAAACTTCAACCATGCAAACTGGCAGAGAAAGACATTACAGCAAATTCACGATGAGGATGGGAATAGAACCCATGCGTGTAGAACACAATGGATTAGCAGTCCATCACCTTAGCCTCTCGGTCCCCTCATCGCCAATGTGCTGAGGTACGTGGGAATCAATGGGACTGACATATTGCCCCCTAGTTAGTCAAATATAATATATTTTTTTCTGATCCATGCATTCATAGCATGAGGGGGAATTAGCTCAAGTGGTAGAGCGCTCGCTTTGCATGTGAGAGGCAGTGGGATCAATGCCCACATTCTCCAAACAGCTCCATCTCGTCATCCCGTGGATGTTTTAGCAAGCTTGCTTTTTATGAAAAGATTATTTGAAATGGGTTGTCTAAATTTACCTTTCATTCATTTTTTAACACTGCTTATTCTGTTCAGGGTCGCATGGTGCTTGAGCCTATCCCAGCAGACTTTGTCCGATGACAAACTATACCCTAAACCCGTGAGTAGACTAAACCTTACCAGTCGTTGGGCATTCATGACTCTTATTTCTGAAAACATTCAAAGACACAATGTTTTGCAAGAGTTATGTTGCCCCATTTAGTAGCCATTGTTTTTATGGTGGGCAGATTGGACCAGACTCAATACCTTCATTATAGTTAACACCCATGCTTAAGAAGATCTTGAATGTATCCAAGACTTTGTCTTACCACGATTTCTGACCTTGAGGAATTGATTCTTGGGAGAGTATAAATTCTTTGCACATGAGGGCTAGCACCCTTTGTCCTCATATTCCTAACTACCTGAGTGACTACTTTTCTGAAATGCCATGGATAATGTCTGAATGCAGAAACGCTTTGAGTATCGTGACTGAACCTAAAGGTGCATTGTATTGAACACACAGGTTCCATTCATTCTCTTAGGACAATGCATAACTTCCACAAACATTAAGGACTCCACATCTGAATTTCTAGCAGACCCTTAGACCAAGGAAAAATGACACATTTCCCCCAGTTTCCAATTGCTACTTCACAGTGCCTTCATTACTGTAAGAGACAAGTCTTTAGAAGCATGTTTGTGTTTTCGTGAAATTTAGAAGAACTGGACATTGAATGTTTGGTGTAACATTGAAGAAATTTGACCAATGTCATTGCTTCAATGGACATCCTTCAAGAAAGTGACCAGACAGGTAGGGACTATTATAAGGGGAATTAGCTCAAGTGGTAGAGCGCTCGCTTAGCATGTGAGAGGCAGTGGGATCGATGCCCACATTCTCCATCTGAAATCTACTGTTGTTTGCCTGATTAAGGCACCAAGTCTAATGTGGTTTAAATTTATATCTCTGAAAAGACTTGAAGCCAATGTCATTTTGCAGGAATTTAGTAGTCCCATTGTGTATGCATTTTAAGTATTTTGGCTCAGTGGAGCAGAGTAAAATTCATGAGTGAAAGTACAACTCGTGATTCTTAAGTGTAGGTAGGTCCTTTTCTATCCTAGTGTTATGTTGTCAAGGATCAAACTTCAACCATGCAAACTGGCAGAGAAAGACATTACAGCAAATTCACGATGAGGATGGGAATAGAACCCATGCGTGTAGAACACAATGGATTAGCAGTCCATCACCTTAGCGTCACGGTCCCCTCATCGCCAATGTGCTGAGGTACGTGGGAATCAATGGGACTGACATTTTGCCCCCTAGTTAGTAAAATATAATATCTTTTTTTCTGATCCAGGTATTCATAGCACGAGCGGGAATTAGCTCAAGTGGTAGAGTGCTTGCTTTGCATGTGAGCGGCAGTGGGATCCATGCCCACATTCTCCAATCAGCTCCATCTCGTCATCCCGTGGATGTTTTAGCAAGCTTGCTTTTTATGAAAAGATTATTTGAAATGGGTTGTCTAAATTTACCTTTCATTCATTTTTTAACACTGCTTATTCTGTTCAGGGTCGCATGGTGCTTGAGCCTATCCCAGCAGACTTTGTCCGATGACAAACTATACCCTAAACCCGTGAGTAGACTAAACCTTACCAGTCGTTGGGCATTCATGACTCTTATTTCTGAAAACATTCAAAGACACAATGTTTTGCAAGAGTTATGTTGCCCCATTTAGTAGCCATTGTTTTTATGGTGGGCAGATTGGACCAGACTCAATACCTTCATTATAGTTAACACCCATGCTTAAGAAGATCTTGAATGTATCCAAGACTTTGTCTTACCACGATTTCTGACCTTGAGGAATTGATTCTTGGGAGAGTATAAATGTTTGCACATGAGGGCTAGCACCCTTTGTCCTCATATTCCTAACTACCTGAGTGACTACTTTTCTGAAATGCCATGGATAATGTCTGAATGCAGAAACGCTTTGAGTATCGTGACTGAACCTAAAGGTGCATTGTATTGAACACACAGGTTCCATTCATTCTCTTAGGACAATGCATAACTTCCACAAACATTAAGGACTCCACATCTGAATTTCTAGCAGACCCTTAGACCAAGGAAAAATGACACATTTCCCCCAGTTTCCAATTGCTACTTCACAGTGCCTTCATTACTGTAAGAGACAAGTCTTTAGAAGCATGTTTGTGTTTTCGTGAAATTTAGAAGAACTGGACATTGAATGTTTGGTGTAACATTGAAGAAATTTGACCAATGTCATTGCTTCAATGGACATCCTTCAAGAAAGTGACCAGACAGGTAGGGACTATTATAAGGGGAATTAGCTCAAGTGGTAGAGCGCTCGCTTAGCATGTGAGAGGCAGTGGGATCGATGCCCACATTCTCCATCTGAAATCTACTGTTGTTTGCCTGATTAAGGCACCAAGTCTAATGTGGTTTAAATTTATATCTCTGAAAAGACTTGAAGCCAATGTCATTTTGCAGGAATTTAGTAGTCCCATTGTGTATGCATTTTAAGTATTTTGGCTCAGTGGAGCAGAGTAAAATTCATGAGTGAAAGTACAACTCGTGATTCTTAAGTGTAGGTAGGTCCTTTTCTATCCTAGTGTTATGTTGTCAAGGATCAAACTTCAACCATGCAAACTGGCAGAGAAAGACATTACAGCAAATTCACGATGAGGATGGGAATAGAACCCATGCGTGTAGAACACAATGGATTAGCAGTCCATCACCTTAGCGTCACGGTCCCCTCATCGCCAATGTGCTGAGGTACGTGGGAATCAATGGGACTGACATTTTGCCCCCTAGTTAGTAAAATATAATATCTTTTTTTCTGATCCAGGTATTCATAGCACGAGCGGGAATTAGCTCAAGTGGTAGAGTGCTTGCTTTGCATGTGAGCGGCAGTGGGATCCATGCCCACATTCTCCAAACAGCTCCATCTCGTCATCCCGTGGATGTTTTAGCAAGCTTGCTTTTTATGAAAAGATTATTTGAAATGGGTTGTCTAAATTTATCTTTCATTCATTTTTTAACACTGCTTATTCTGTTCAGGGTCGCATGGTGCTTGAGCCTATCCCAGCAGACTTTGTACGATGACAAACTATACCCTAAACTCGTGACTAGACTAAACCTTACCAGTCGTTGGGCATTCATGACTCTTATTTCTGAAAACATTCAAAGACACAATGTTTTGCAAGAGTTATGTTGCCCCATTTAGTAGCTATTGTTTTTATGGTGGGCAGATTGGACCAGACTCAATACCTTCATTATAGTTAACACCCATGCTTAAGAAGATCTTGAATGTATCCAAGACTTTGTCTTACCACGATTTCTGACCTTGAGGAATTGATTCTTGGGAGAGTATAAATTCTTTGCACATGAGGGCTAGCACCCTTTGTCCTCATATTCCTAACTACATGAGTGACTACTTTTCTGAAATGCCATGGATAATGTCTGAATGCAGAAACGCTTTGAGTATCGTGACTTAACCTAAAGGTGCATTGTATTGAACACACAGGTTCCATTCATTCTCTTAGGACAATGCATAACTTCCACAAACATTAAGGACTCCACATTTGAATTTCTAGCAGACCCTTAGACCAAGGAAAAATGACACATTTCCCCCAGTTTCCAATTGCTACTTCACAGTGCCTTCATTACTGTTAGAGACAAGTCTTTAGAAGCATGTTTGTGTTTTCGTGAAATTTAGAAGAACTGGACATTGAATGTTTGGTGTAACATTGAAGAAATTTGACCAATGTCATTGCTTCAATGGATATCCTTCAAGGAAGGTGACCAGACAGGTAGTAACTATTATAAGGGGAATTAGCTCAAGTGGTAGAGCGCTTGCTTAGCATGTGAGAGGCAGTGGGATCGATGCCCACATTCTCCATCAGAAATCTACTGTCGTTTGCCTGATTAAGGCACCAAGTCTAATGTGGTTTAAATTTATATCTCTGAAAAGACTCGAAGCCAATGTCATTTTGCAGGAATTTAGTAGTCCCATTGTGTATGCATTTTAAGTATTTTGGCTCAGTGGAGCTGAGTAAAATTCATGAGTGAAAGTACAACTCGTGATTCTTAAGTGTAGGTAGGTCCTTTTCTAACCTAGTGTTATGTTGTCAAGGATCAAACTTCAACCATGCAAACTGGCAGAGAAAGACATTACAGTTAATTCACGATGAGGATGGGAATAGAACCCATGCGTTTAGAACACAATGGATTAGCAGTCCATCACCTTAGCGTCACGTCCCCTCATCGCCAATGTGCTGAGGTACGTGGGAATCAATGGGACTGACATATTGCCCCCTAGTTAGTAAAATATAATATATTTTTTCTGATCCAGGCATTCATAGCATGAGGGGAAATTAGCTCAAGTGGTAGAGCGCTCGCTTTGCATGTGAGAGGCAGTGGGATCGATGCCCACATTCTCCAAACAGCTCCATCTCGTCATCCCGTGGATGTTTTAGCAAGCTTGCTTTTTATGAAAAGATTATTTGAAATGGGTTGTCTAAATTTATCTTTCATTCATTTTTTAACACTGCTTATTCTGTTCAGGGTCGCATGGTGCTTGAGCCTATCCCAGCAGACTTTGTACGATGACAAACTATACCCTAAACTCGTGACTAGACTAAACCTTACCAGTCGTTGGGCATTCATGACTCTTATTTCTGAAAACATTCAAAGACACAATGTTTTGCAAGAGTTATGTTGCCCCATTTAGTAGCCATTGTTTTTATGGTGGGCAGATTGGACCAGACTCAATACCTTCATTATAGTTAACACCCATGCTTAAGAAGATCTTGAATGTATCCAAGACTTTGTCTTACCACGATTTCTGACCTTGAGGAATTGATTCTTGGGAGAGTATAAATTCTTTGCACATGAGGGCTAGCACCCTTTGTCCTCATATTCCTAACTACATGAGTGACTACTTTTCTGAAATGCCATGGATAATGTCTGAATGCAGAAACGCTTTGAGTATCGTGACTTAACCTAAAGGTGCATTGTATTGAACACACAGGTTCCATTCATTCTCTTAGGACAATGCATAACTTCCACAAACATTAAGGACTCCACATCTGAATTTCTAGCAGACCCTTAGACCCAGGAAAAATGACACATTTCCCCCAGTTTCCAATTGCTACTTCACAGTGCCTTCATTACTGTAAGAGACAAGTCTTTAGAAGCATGTTTGTGTTTTCGTGAAATTTAGAAGAACTGGACATTGAATGTTCGGTGTAACATTGAAGAAATTTGACCAATGTCATTGCTTCAATGGACATCCTTCAAGAAAGTGACCAGACAGGTAGGAACTATTATAAGGGGAATTAGCTCAAGTGGTAGAGCGCTCGCTTAGCATGTGAGAGGCAGTGGGATCGATGCCCACATTCTCCATCCGAAATCTACTGTTGTTTGCCTAATTAAGGCACTAAGTCTAATGTGGTTTAAATTTATATCTCTGAAAAGACTTGAAGCCAATGTCATTTTGCAGGAATTTAGTAGTCCCATTGTGTATGCATTTTAAGTATTTTGGCTCAGTGGAGCAGAGTAAAATTCATGAGTGAAAGTACAACTCGTGATTCTTAAGTGTAGGTAGGTCCTTTTCTAACCTAGTGTTATGTTGTCAAGGATCAAACTTCAACCATGCAAACTGGCAGAGAAAGACATTACAGCAAATTCACGATGAGGATGGGAATAGAACCCATGCGTGTAGAACACAATGGATTAGCAGTCCATCACCTTAGCCTCTCGGTCCCCTCATCGCCAATGTGCTGAGGTACGTGGGAATCAATGGGACTGACATATTGCCCCCTAGTTAGTCAAATATAATATATTTTTTTCTGATCCATGCATTCATAGAATGAGGGGGAATTAGCTCAAGTGGTAGAGCGCTCGCTTTGCATGTGAGAGGCAGTGGGATCGATGCCCACATTCTCCATCTGAAATCTACTGTTGTTTGCCTGATTAAGGCACCAAGTCTAATGTGGTTTAAATTTATATCTCTGAAAAGACTCGAAGCCAATGTCATTTTGCAGGAATTTAGTAGTCCCATTGTGTATGCATTTTAAGTATTTTGGCTCAGTGGAGCAGAGTAAAATTCATGAGTGAAAGTACAACTCGTGATTCTTAAGTGTAGGTAGGTCCTTTTCTATCCTAGTGTTATGTTGTCAAGGATCAAACTTCAACCATGCAAACTGGCAGAGAAAGACATTACAGCAAATTCACGATGAGGATGGGAATAGAACCCATGCGTGTAGAACACAATGGATTAGCAGTCCATCACCTTAGCGTCACGGTCCCCTCATCGCCAATGTGCTGAGGTACGTGGGAATCAATGGGACTGACATTTTGCCCCCTAGTTAGTAAAATATAATATCTTTTTTTCTGATCCAGGTATTCATAGCACGAGCGGGAATTAGCTCAAGTGGTAGAGTGCTTGCTTTGCATGTGAGCGGCAGTGGGATCCATGCCCACATTCTCCAAACAGCTCCATCTCGTCATCCTGTGGATGTTTTAGCAAGCTTGCTTTTTATGAAAAGATTATTTGAAATGGGTTGTCTAAATTTATCTTTCATTCATTTTTTAACACTGCTTATTCTGTTCAGGGTCGCATGGTGCTTGAGCCTATCCCAGCAGACTTTGTACGATGACAAACTATACCCTAAACTCGTGACTAGACTAAACCTTACCAGTCGTTGGGCATTCATGACTCTTATTTCTGAAAACATTCAAAGACACAATGTTTTGCAAGAGTTATGTTGCCCCATTTAGTAGCTATTGTTTTTATGGTGGGCAGATTGGACCAGACTCAATACCTTCATTATAGTTAACACCCATGCTTAAGAAGATCTTGAATGTATCCAAGACTTTGTCTTACCACGATTTCTGACCTTGAGGAATTGATTCTTGGGAGAGTATAAATTCTTTGCACATGAGGGCTAGCACCCTTTGTCCTCATATTCCTAACTACATGAGTGACTACTTTTCTGAAATGCCATGGATAATGTCTGAATGCAGAAACGCTTTGAGTATCGTGACTTAACCTAAAGGTGCATTGTATTGAACACACAGGTTCCATTCATTCTCTTAGGACAATGCATAACTTCCACAAACATTAAGGACTCCACATCTGAATTTCTAGCAGACCCTTAGACCAAGGAAAAATGACACATTTCCCCCAGTTTCCAATTGCTACTTCACAGTGCCTTCATTACTGTAAGAGACAAGTCTTTAGAAGCATGTTTGTGTTTTCGTGAAATTTAGAAGAACTGGACATTGAATGTTTGGTGTAACATTGAAGAAATTTGACCAATGTCATTGCTTCAATGGACATCCTTCAAGAAAGTGACCAGACAGGTAGGAACTATTATAAGGGGGATTAGCTCAAGTGGTAGAGCGCTCGCTTAGCATGTGAGAGGCAGTGGGATCGATGCCCACATTCTCCAACTGAAATCTACTGTTGTTTGCCTGATTAAGGCACCAAGTCTAATGTGGTTTAAATTTATATCTCTGAAAAGACTTGAAGCCAATGTCATTTTGCAGGAATTTAGTAGTCCCATTGTGTATGCATTTTAAGTATTTTGGCTCAGTGGAGCAGAGTAAAATTCATGAGTGAAAGTACAACTCGTGATTCTTAAGTGTAGGTAGGTCCTTTTCTATCCTAGTGTTATGTTGTCAAGGATCAAACTTCAACCATGCAAACTGGCAGAGAAAGACATTACAGCAAATTCACGATGAGGATGGGAATAGAACCCATGCGTTTAGAACACAATGGATTAGCAGTCCATCACCTTAGCGTCACGTCCCCTCATCGCCAATGTGCTGAGGTACGTGGGAATCAATGGGACTGACATATTGCCCCCTAGTTAGTAAAATATAATATATTTTTTCTGATCCAGGCATTCATAGCATGAGGGGGAATTAGCTCAAGTGGTAGAGCGCTCGCTTTCCATGTGAGAGGCAGTGGGATCGATGCCCACATTCTCCAAACAGCTCCATCTCGTCATCCTGTGGATGTTTTAGCATGCTTGCTTTTGATGAAAAGATTATTTGAAATGGGTTGTCTAAATTTACCTTTCATTCATTTTTTAACACTGCTTATTCTGTTCAGGGTCGCATGGTGCTTGAGCCTATCCCAGCAGACTTTGTCCGATGACAAACTATACCCTAAACTCGTGACTAGACTAAACCTTACCAGTCGTTGGGCATTCATGACTCTTATTTCTGAAAACATTCAAAGACACAATGTTTTGCAAGAGTTATGTTGCTCCATTTAGTAGCCATTGTTTTTATGGTGGGCAGATTGGACCAGACTCAATACCTTCATTATAGTTAACACCCATGCTTAAGAAGATCTTGAATGTATCCAAGACTTTGTCTTACCACGATATCTGACCTTGAGGAATTGATTCTTGGGAGAGTATAAATTCTTTGCACATGAGGGCTAGCACCCTTTGTCCTCATATTCCTAACTACATGAGTGACTACTTTTCTGAAATGCCATGGATAATGTCTGAATGCAGAAACGCTTTGAGTATCGTGACTTAACCTAAAGGTGCATTGTAATGAACACACAGGTTCCATTCATTCTCTTAGGACAATGCATAACTTCCACAAACATTAAGGACTCCACATCTGAATTTCTAGCAGACCCTTAGACCAAGGAAAAATGACACATTTCCCCCAGTTTCCAATTGCTACTTCACAGTGCCTTCATTACTGTAAGAGACAAGTCTTTAGAAGCATGTTTGTGTTTTCGTGAAATTTAGAAGAACTGGACATTGAATGTTTGGTGTAACATTGAAGAAATTTGACCAATGTCATTGCTTCAATGGACATCCTTCAAGAAAGTGACCAGACAGGTAGGAACTATTATAAGGGGGATTAGCTCAAGTGGTAGAGCGCTCGCTTTGCATGTGAGAGGCAGTGGGATTGATGCCCACATTCTCCAACTGAAATCTACTGTTGTTTGCCTGATTAAGGCACCAAGTCTAATGTGGTTTAAATTTATATCTCTGAAAAGACTTGAAGCCAATGTCATTTTGCAGGAATTTAGTAGTCCCATTGTGTATGCATTTTAAGTATTTTGGCTCAGTGGAGCAGAGTAAAATTCATGAGTGAAAGTACAACTCGTGATTCTTAAGTGTAGGTAGGTCCTTTTCTATCCTGGTGTTATGTTGTCAAGGATCAAACTTCAACCATGCAAACTGGCAGAGAAAGACATTACAGCAAATTCACGATGAGGATGGGAATAGAACCCATGCGTTTAGAACACAATGGATTAGCAGTCCATCACCTTAGCGTCACGTCCCCTCATCGCCAATAAGCTGAGGTACGTGGGAATCAATGGGACTGACATATTGCCCCCTAGTTAGTAAAATATAATATATTTTTTCTGATCCAGGTATTCATAGCACGAGCGGGAATTAGCTCAAGTGGTAGAGTGCTTGCTTTGCATGTGAGCGGCAGTGGGATCCATGCCCACATTCTCCAAACAGCTCCATCTCGTCATCCCGTGGATGTTTTAGCAAGCTTGCTTTTTATGAAAAGATTATTTGAAATGGGTTGTCTAAATTTACCTTTCATTCATTTTTTAACACTGCTTATTCTGTTCAGGGTCGCATGGTGCTTGAGCCTATCCCAGCAGACTTTGTCCGATGACAAACTATACCCTAAACTCGTGAGTAGACTAAACCTTACCAGTCGTTGGGCATTCATGACTCTTATTTCTGAAAACATTCAAAGACACAATGTTTTGCAAGAGTTATGTTGCCCCATTTAGTAGCCATTGTTTTTATGGTGGGCAGATTGGACCAGACTCAATACCTTCATTATAGTTAACACCCATGCTTAAGAAGATCTTGAATGTATCCAAGACTTTGTCTTACCACGATTTCTGACCTTGAGGAATTGATTCTTGGGAGAGTATAAATTCTTTGCACATGAGGGCTAGCACCCTTTGTCCTCATATTCCTAACTACATGAGTGACTACTTTTCTGAAATGCCATGGATAATGTCTGAATGCAGAAACGCTTTGAGTATCGTGACTTAACCTAAAGGTGCATTGTATTGAACACACAGGTTCCATTCATTCTCTTAGGACAATGCATAACTTCCACAAACATTAAGGACTCCACATCTGAATTTCTAGCAGACCCTTAGACCAAGGAAAAATGACACATTTCCCCCAGTTTCCAATTGCTACTTCACAGTGCCTTCATTACTGTAAGAGACAAGTCTTTAGAAGCATGTTTGTGTTTTCGTGAAATATAGAAGAACTGGACATTGAATGTTTGGTGTAACATTTAAGAAATTTGACCAATGTCATTGCTTCAATGGACATCCTTCAAGAAAGTGACCAGACAGGTAGGAACTATTATAAGGGGAATTAGCTCAAGTGGTAGAGCGCTCGCTTAACATGTGAGAGGCAGTGGGATCGATGCCCACATAATCCATCTGAAATCTACTGTTGTTTGCCTGATTAAGGCACCAAGTCTAATGTGGTTTAAATTTATATCTCTGAAAAGACTTGAAGCCAATGTCATTTTGCAGGAATTTAGTAGTCCCATTGTGTATGCATTTTAAGTATTTTGGCTCAGTGGAGCAGAGTAAAATTCATGAGTGAAAGTACAACTCGTGATTCTTAAGTGTAGGTAGGTCCTTTTCTATCCTAGTGTTATGTTGTCAAGGATCAAACTTCAACCATGCAAACTGGCAGAGAAAGACATTACAGCAAATTCACGATGAGGATGGGAATAGAACCCATGCGTGTAGAACACAATGGATTAGCAGTCCATCACCTTAGCGTCACGGTCCCCTCATCGCCAATGTGCTGAGGTACGTGGGAATCAATGGGACTGACATTTTGCCCCCTAGTTAGTAAAATATAATATTTTTTTTTCTGATCCAGGTATTCATAGCACGAGCGGGAATTAGCTCAAGTGGTAGAGTGCTTGCTTTGCATGTGAGCGGCAGTGGGATCCATGCCCACATTCTCCAAACAGCTCCATCTCGTCATCCCGTGGATGTTTTAGCAAGCTTGCTTTTTATGAAAAGATTATTTGAAATGGGTTGTCTAAATTTATCTTTCATTCATTTTTTAACACTGCTTATTCTGTTCAGGGTCGCATGGTGCTTGAGCCTATCCCAGCAGACTTTGTACGATGACAAACTATACCGTAAACTCGTGACTAGACTAAACCTTACCAGTCGTTGGGCATTCATGACTCTTATTTCTGAAAACATTCAAAGACACAATGTTTTGCAAGAGTTATGTTGCCCCATTTAGTAGCTATTGTTTTTATGGTGGGCAGATTGGACCAGACTCAATACCTTCATTATAGTTAACACCTATGCTTAAGAAGATCTTGAATGTATCCAAGACTTTGTCTTACCACGATTTCTGACCTTGAGAAATTGATTCTTGGGAGAGAATGAATTCTTTGCACATGAGGGCTAGCAACCTTTGTCCTCATATTCCTAACTACATGAGTGACTACTTTTCTGAAATGCCATGGATAATGTCTGAATGCAGAAACGCTTTGAGTATCGTGACTTAACCTAAAGGTGCATTGTATTGAACACACAGGTTCCATTCATTCTCTTAGGACAATGCATAACTTCCACAAACATTAAGGACTCCACATCTGAATTTCTAGCAGACCCTTAGACCAAGGAAAAATGACACATTTCCCCCAGTTTCCAATTGCTACTTCACAGTGCCTTCATTACTGTAAGAGACAAGTCTTTAGAAGCATGTTTGTGTTTTTGTGAAATTTAGAAGAACTGGACATTGAATGTTTGGTGTAACATTGAAGAAATTTGACCAATGTTATTGCTTCAATGGATATCCTTCAAGGAAGGTGACCAGACAGGTAGTAACTATTATAAGGGGGATTAGCTCAAGTGGTAGAGCGCTTGCTTAGCATGTGAGAGGCAGTGGGATCGATGCCCACATTCTCCATCCGAAATCTACTGTTGTTTGCCTAATTAAGGCACTAAGTCTAATGTGGTTTAAATTTATATCTCTGAAAAGACTTGAAGCCAATGTCATTTTGCAGGAATTTAGTAGTCCCATTGTGTATGCATTTTAAGTATTTTGGCTCAGTGGAGCAGAGTAAAATTCATGAGTGAAAGTACAACTCGTGATTCTTAAGTGTAGGTAGGTCCTTTTCTAACCTAGTGTTATGTTGTCAAGGATCAAACTTCAACCATGCAAACTGGCAGAGAAAGACATTACAGCAAATTCACGATGAGGATGGGAATAGAACCCATGCTTGTAGAACACAATGGATTAGCAGTCCATCACCTTAGCCTCTCGGTCCCCTCATCGCCAATGTGCTGAGGTACGTGGGAATCAATGGGACTGACATATTGCCCCCTAGTTAGTGAAATACAATATCTTTTTTTCTGATCCATGCATTCATAGCATGAGGGGGAATTAGCTCAAGTGGTAGAGCGCTTGCTTTGCATGTGAGCGGCAGTGGGATCCATGCCCACATTCTCCAAACAGCTCCATCTCGTCATCCCGTGGATGTTTTAGCAAGCTTGCTTTTTATGAAAAGATTATTTGAAATGGGTTGTCTAAATTTACCTTTCATTCATTTTTTAACACTGCTTATTCTGTTCAGGGTCGCATGGTGCTTGAGCCTATCCCAGCAGACTTTGTCCGATGACAAACTATACCCTAAACTCGTGACTAGACTAAACCTTACCAGTCGTTGGGCATTCATGACTCTTATTTCTGAAAACATTCAAAGACACAATGTTTTGCAAGAGTTATGTTGCCCCATTTAGTAGCTATTGTTTTTATGGTGGGCAGATTGGACCAGACTCAATACCTTCATTATAGTTAACACCCATGCTTAAGAAGATCTTGAATGTATCCAAGACTTTGTCTTACCACGATTTCTGACCTTGAGAAATTGATTCTTGGGAGAGTATGAATTCTTTGCACATGAGGGCTAGCACCCTTTGTCCTCATATTCCTAACTACATGAGTGACTACTTTTCTGAAATGCCATGGATAATGTCTGAATGCAGAAACGCTTTGAGTATCGTGACTTAACCTAAAGGTGCATTGTATTGAACACACAGGTTCCATTCATTCTCTTAGGACAATGCATAACTTCCACAAACATTAAGGACTCCACATCTGAATTTCTAGCAGACCCTTAGACCAAGGAAGAATTACACATTTCCCCCAGTTTCCAATTGCTACTTCACAGTGCCTTCATTACTGTAAGAGACAAGTCTTTAGAAGCATGTTTGTGTTTTCGTGAAATTTAGAAGAACTGGACATTGAATGTTTGGTGTAACATTGAAGAAATTTGACCAATGTCATTGCTTCAATGGACATCCTTCAAGAAAGTGACCAGACAGGTAGGAACTATTATAAGGGGGATTAGCTCAAGTGGTAGAGCGCTCGCTTAGCATGTGAGAGGCAGTGGGATCGATGCCCACATTCTCCAACTGAAATCTACTGTTGTTTGCCTGATTAAGGCACCAAGTCTAATGTGGTTTAAATTTATATCTCTGAAAAGACTTGAAGCCAATGTCATTTTGCAGGAATTTAGTAGTCCCATTGTGTATGCATTTTAAGTATTTTGGCTCAGTGGAGCAGAGTAAAATTCATGAGTGAAAGTACAACTCGTGATTCTTAAGTGTAGGTAGGTCCTTTTCTATCCTAGTGTTATGTTGTCAAGGATCAAACTTCAACCATGCAAACTGGCAGAGAAAGACATTACAGCAAATTCACGATGAGGATGGGAATAGAACCCATGCGTTTAGAACACAATGGATTAGCAGTCCATCACCTTAGCGTCACGTCCCCTCATCGCCAATGTGCTGAGGTACGTGGGAATCAATGGGACTGACATATTGCCCCCTAGTTAGTAAAATATAATATATTTTTTCTGATCCAGGCATTCATAGCATGAGGGGGAATTAGCTCAAGTGGTAGAGCGCTCGCTTTCCATGTGAGAGGCAGTGGGATCGATGCCCACATTCTCCAAACAGCTCCATCTCGTCATCCTGTGGATGTTTTAGCAAGCTTGCTTTTGATGAAAAGATTATTTGAAATGGGTTGTCTAAATTTACCTTTCATTCATTTTTTAACACTGCTTATTCTGTTCAGGGTCGCATGGTGCTTGAGCCTATCCCAGCAGACTTTGTCCGATGACAAACTATACCCTAAACTCGTGACTAGACTAAACCTTACCAGTCGTTGGGCATTCATGACTCTTATTTCTGAAAACATTCAAAGACACAATGTTTTGCAAGAGTTATGTTGCTCCATTTAGTAGCCATTGTTTTTATGGTGGGCAGATTGGACCAGACTCAATACCTTCATTATAGTTAACACCCATGCTTAAGAAGATCTTGAATGTATCCAAGACTTTGTCTTACCACGATATCTGACCTTGAGGAATTGATTCTTGGGAGAGTATAAATTCTTTGCACATGAGGGCTAGCACCCTTTGTCCTCATATTCCTAACTACATGAGTGACTACTTTTCTGAAATGCCATGGATAATGTCTGAATGCAGAAACGCTTTGAGTATCGTGACTTAACCTAAAGGTGCATTGTAATGAACACACAGGTTCCATTCATTCTCTTAGGACAATGCATAACTTCCACAAACATTAAGGACTCCACATCTGAATTTCTAGCAGACCCTTAGACCAAGGAAAAATGACACATTTCCCCCAGTTTCCAATTGCTACTTCACAGTGCCTTCATTACTGTAAGAGACAAGTCTTTAGAAGCATGTTTGTGTTTTCGTGAAATTTAGAAGAACTGGACATTGAATGTTTGGTGTAACATTGAAGAAATTTGACCAATGTCATTGCTTCAATGGACATCCTTCAAGAAAGTGACCAGACAGGTAGGAACTATTATAAGGGGGATTAGCTCAAGTGGTAGAGCGCTCGCTTAGCATGTGAGAGGCAGTGGGATTGATGCCCACATTCTCCAACTGAAATCTACTGTTGTTTGCCTGATTAAGGCACCAAGTCTAATGTGGTTTAAATTTATATCTCTGAAAAGACTTGAAGCCAATGTCATTTTGCAGGAATTTAGTAGTCCCATTGTGTATGCATTTTAAGTATTTTGGCTCAGTGGAGCAGAGTAAAATTCATGAGTGAAAGTACAACTCGTGATTCTTAAGTGTAGGTAGGTCCTTTTCTATCCTGGTGTTATGTTGTCAAGGATCAAACTTCAACCATGCAAACTGGCAGAGAAAGACATTACAGCAAATTCACGATGAGGATGGGAATAGAACCCATGCGTTTAGAACACAATGGATTAGCAGTCCATCACCTTAGCGTCACGTCCCCTCATCGCCAATAAGCTGAGGTACGTGGGAATCAATGGGACTGACATATTGCCCCCTAGTTAGTAAAATATAATATATTTTTTCTGATCCAGGCATTCATAGCATGAGGGGGAATTAGCTCAAGTGGTAGAGCGCTCGCTTTCCATGTGAGAGGCAGTGGGATCGATGCCCACATTCTCCAAACAGCTCCATCTCGTCATCCCGTGGATGTTTTAGCAAGCTTGCTTTTGATGAAAAGATTATTTGAAATGGGTTGTCTAAATTTACCTTTCATTCATTTTTTAACACTGCTTATTCTGTTCAGGGTCGCATGGTGCTTGAGCCTATCAAAGCAGACTTTGTCCGATGACAAACTATACCCTAAACTCGTGACTAGACTAAACCTTACCAGTCGTTGGGCATTCATGACTCTTATTTCTGAAAACATTCAAAGACACAATGTTTTGCAAGAGTTATGTTGCCCCATTTAGTAGCTATTGTTTTTATGGTGGGCAGATTGGACCAGACTCAATACCTTCCTTATAGTTAACACCCATGCTTAAGAAGATCTTGAATGTATCCAAGACTTTGTCTTACCACGATTTCTGACCTTGAGAAATTGATTCTTGGGAGAGTATGAATTCTTTGCACATGAGGGCTAGCACCCTTTGTCCTCATATTCCTAACTACATGAGTGACTACTTTTCTGAAATGCCATGGATAATGTCTGAATGCAGAAACGCTTTGAGTATCGTGACTTAACCTAAAGGTGCATTGTATTGAACACACAGGTTCCATTCATTCTCTTAGGACAATGCATAACTTCCACAAACATTAAGGACTCCACATCTGAATTTCTAGCAGACCCTTAGACCAAGGAAAAATGACACATTTCCCCCAGTTTCCAATTGCTACTTCACAGTGCCTTCATTACTGTAAGAGACAAGTCTTTAGAAGCATGTTTGTGTTTTCGTGAAATTTAGAAGAACTGGACATTGAATGTTTGGTGTAACATTTAAGAAATTTGACCAATGTCATTGCTTCAATGGACATCCTTCAAGAAAGTGACCAGACAGGTAGGAACTATTATAAGGGGAATTAGCTCAAGTGGTAGAGTGCTCGCTTAGCATGTGAGAGGCAGTGGGATCGATGCCCATATTCTCCATCTGAAATCTACTGTTGGTTGCCTGATGAAGGCACCAAGTCTAATGTGGTTTAAATTTATATCTCTGAAAAGACTCGAAGCCAATGTCATTTTGCAGGAATTTAGTAGTCCCATTGTGTATGCATTTTAAGTATTTTGGCTCAGTGGAGCAGAGTAAAATTCATGAGTGAAAGTACAACTCGTGATTCTTAAGTGTAGGTAGGTCCTTTTCTATCCTAGTGTTATGTTGTCAAGGATCAAACTTCAACCATGCAAACTGGCAGAGAAAGACATTACAGCAAATTCACGATGAGGATGGGAATAGAACCCATGCGTGTAGAACACAATGGATTAGCAGTCCATCACCTTAGCGTCACGGTCCCCTCATCGCCAATGTGCTGAGGTACGTGGGAATCAATGGGACTGACATTTTGCCCCCTAGTTAGTAAAATATAATATCTTTTTTTCTGATCCAGGTATTCATAGCACGAGCGGGAATTAGCTCAAGTGGTAGAGTGCTTGCTTTGCATGTGAGCGGCAGTGGGATCCATGCCCACATTCTCCAAACAGCTCCATCTCGTCATCCCGTGGATGTTTTAGCAAGCTTGCTTTTTATGAAAAGATTATTTGAAATGGGTTGTCTAAATTTACCTTTCATTCATTTTTTAACACTGCTTATTCTGTTCAGGGTCGCATGGTGCTTGAGCCTATCCCAGCAGACTTTGTCCGATGACAAACTATACCCTAAACTCGTGAGTAGACTAAACCTTACCAGTCGTTGGGCATTCATGACTCTTATTTCTGAAAACATTCAAAGACACAATGTTTTGCAAGAGTTATGTTGCCCCATTTAGTAGCCATTGTTTTTATGGTGGGCAGATTGGACCAGACTCAATACCTTCATTATAGTTAACACCCATGCTTAAGAAGATCTTGAATGTATCCAAGACTTTGTCTTACCACGATTTCTGACCTTGAGGAATTGATTCTTGGGAGAGTATAAATTCTTTGCACATGAGGGCTAGCACCCTTTGTCCTCATATTCCTAACTACATGAGTGACTACTTTTCTGAAATGCCATGGATAATGTCTGAATGCAGAAACGCTTTGAGTATCGTGACTTAACCTAAAGGTGCATTGTATTGAACACACAGGTTCCATTCATTCTCTTAGGACAATGCATAACTTCCACAAACATTAAGGACTCCACATCTGAATTTCTAGCAGACCCTTAGACCAAGGAAAAATGACACATTTCCCCCAGTTTCCAATTGCTACTTCACAGTGCCTTCATTACTGTAAGAGACAAGTCTTTAGAAGCATGTTTGTGTTTTCGTGAAATATAGAAGAACTGGACATTGAATGTTTGGTGTAACATTTAAGAAATTTGACCAATGTCATTGCTTCAATGGACATCCTTCAAGAAAGTGACCAGACAGGTAGGAACTATTATAAGGGGAATTAGCTCAAGTGGTAGAGCGCTCGCTTAACATGTGAGAGGCAGTGGGATCGATGCCCACATAATCCATCTGAAATCTACTGTTGTTTGCCTGATTAAGGCACCAAGTCTAATGTGGTTTAAATTTATATCTCTGAAAAGACTTGAAGCCAATGTCATTTTGCAGGAATTTAGTAGTCCCATTGTGTATGCATTTTAAGTATTTTGGCTCAGTGGAGCAGAGTAAAATTCATGAGTGAAAGTACAACTCGTGATTCTTAAGTGTAGGTAGGTCCTTTTCTATCCTAGTGTTATGTTGTCAAGGATCAAACTTCAACCATGCAAACTGGCAGAGAAAGACATTACAGCAAATTCACGATGAGGATGGGAATAGAACCCATGCGTGTAGAACACAATGGATTAGCAGTCCATCACCTTAGCGTCACGGTCCCCTCATCGCCAATGTGCTGAGGTACGTGGGAATCAATGGGACTGACATTTTGCCCCCTAGTTAGTAAAATATAATATTTTTTTTTCTGATCCAGGTATTCATAGCACGAGCGGGAATTAGCTCAAGTGGTAGAGTGCTTGCTTTGCATGTGAGCGGCAGTGGGATCCATGCCCACATTCTCCAAACAGCTCCATCTCGTCATCCCGTGGATGTTTTAGCAAGCTTGCTTTTTATGAAAAGATTATTTGAAATGGGTTGTCTAAATTTATCTTTCATTCATTTTTTAACACTGCTTATTCTGTTCAGGGTCGCATGGTGCTTGAGCCTATCCCAGCAGACTTTGTACGATGACAAACTATACCCTAAACTCGTGACTAGACTAAACCTTACCAGTCGTTGGGCATTCATGACTCTTATTTCTGAAAACATTCAAAGACACAATGTTTTGCAAGAGTTATGTTGCCCCATTTAGTAGCTATTGTTTTTATGGTGGGCAGATTGGACCAGACTCAATACCTTCATTATAGTTAACACCCATGCTTAAGAAGATCTTGAATGTATCCAAGACTTTGTCTTACCACGATTTCTGACCTTGAGAAATTGATTCTTGGGAGAGAATGAATTCTTTGCACATGAGGGCTAGCAACCTTTGTCCTCATATTCCTAACTACATGAGTGACTACTTTTCTGAAATGCCATGGATAATGTCTGAATGCAGAAACGCTTTGAGTATCGTGACTTAACCTAAAGGTGCATTGTATTGAACACACAGGTTCCATTCATTCTCTTAGGACAATGCATAACTTCCACAAACATTAAGGACTCCACATCTGAATTTCTAGCAGACCCTTAGACCAAGGAAAAATGACACATTTCCCCCAGTTTCCAATTGCTACTTCACAGTGCCTTCATTACTGTAAGAGACAAGTCTTTAGAAGCATGTTTGTGTTTTTGTGAAATTTAGAAGAACTGGACATTGAATGTTTGGTGTAACATTGAAGAAATTTGACCAATGTTATTGCTTCAATGGATATCCTTCAAGGAAGGTGACCAGACAGGTAGTAACTATTATAAGGGGGATTAGCTCAAGTGGTAGAGCGCTCGCTTAGCATGTGAGAGGCAGTGGGATCGATGCCCACATTCTCCATCCGAAATCTACTGTTGTTTGCCTAATTAAGGCACTAAGTCTAATGTGGTTTAAATTTATATCTCTGAAAAGACTTGAAGCCAATGTCATTTTGCAGGAATTTAGTAGTCCCATTGTGTATGCATTTTAAGTATTTTGGCTCAGTGGAGCAGAGTAAAATTCATGAGTGAAAGTACAACTCGTGATTCTTAAGTGTAGGTAGGTCCTTTTCTAACCTAGTGTTATGTTGTCAAGGATCAAACTTCAACCATGCAAACTGGCAGAGAAAGACATTACAGCAAATTCACGATGAGGATGGGAATAGAACCCATGCTTGTAGAACACAATGGATTAGCAGTCCATCACCTTAGCCTCTCGGTCCCCTCATCGCCAATGTGCTGAGGTACGTGGGAATCAATGGGACTGACATATTGCCCCCTAGTTAGTGAAATACAATATCTTTTTTTCTGATCCATGCATTCATAGCATGAGGGGGAATTAGCTCAAGTGGTAGAGCGCTTGCTTTGCATGTGAGCGGCAGTGGGATCCATGCCCACATTCTCCAAACAGCTCCATCTCGTCATCCCGTGGATGTTTTAGCAAGCTTGCTTTTTATGAAAAGATTATTTGAAATGGGTTGTCTAAATTTACCTTTCATTCATTTTTTAACACTGCTTATTCTGTTCAGGGTCGCATGGTGCTTGAGCCTATCCCAGCAGACTTTGTCCGATGACAAACTATACCCTAAACTCGTGACTAGACTAAACCTTACCAGTCGTTGGGCATTCATGACTCTTATTTCTGAAAACATTCAAAGACACAATGTTTTGCAAGAGTTATGTTGCCCCATTTAGTAGCTATTGTTTTTATGGTGGGCAGATTGGACCAGACTCAATACCTTCATTATAGTTAACACCCATGCTTAAGAAGATCTTGAATGTATCCAAGACTTTGTCTTACCACGATCTCTGACCTTGAGAAATTGATTCTTGGGAGAGTATGAATTCTTTGCACATGAGGGCTAGCACCCTTTGTCCTCATATTCCTAACTACATGAGTGACTACTTTTCTGAAATGCCATGGATAATGTCTGAATGCAGAAACGCTTTGAGTATCGTGACTTAACCTAAAGGTGCATTGTATTGAACACACAGGTTCCATTCATTCTCTTAGGACAATGCATAACTTCCACAAACATTAAGGACTCCACATCTGAATTTCTAGCAGACCCTTAGACCAAGGAAAAATGACACATTTCCCCCAGTTTCCAATTGCTACTTCACAGTGCCTTCATTACTGTAAGAGACAAGTCTTTAGAAGCATGTTTGTGTTTTCGTGAAATTTAGAAGAACTGGACATTGAATGTTTGGTGTAACATTGAAGAAATTTGACCAATGTCATTGCTTCAATGGATATCCTTCAAGGAAGGTGACCAGACAGGTAGTAACTATTATAAGGGGGATTAGCTCAAGTGGTAGAGCGCTCGCTTAGCATGTGAGAGGCAGTGGGATCGATGCCCACATTCTCCATCTGAAATCTACTGTTGTTTGCCTGATTAAGGCACCAAGTCTAATGTGGTTTAAATTTATATCTCTGAAAAGACTCGAAGCCAATGTCATTTTGCAGGAATTTAGTAGTCCCATTGTGTATGCATTTTAAGTATTTTGGCTCAGTGGAGCAGAGTAAAATTCATGAGTGAAAGTACAACTCGTGATTCTTAAGTGTAGGTAGGTCCTTTTCTATCCTAGTGTTATGTTGTCAAGGATCAAACTTCAACCATGCAAACTGGCAGAGAAAGACATTACAGCAAATTCACGATGAGGATGGGAATAGAACCCATGCGTGTAGAACACAATGGATTAGCAGTCCATCACCTTAGCGTCACGGTCCCCTCATCGCCAATGTGCTGAGGTACGTGGGAATCAATGGGACTGACATTTTGCCCCCTAGTTAGTAAAATATAATATCTTTTTTTCTGATCCAGGTATTCATAGCACGAGGGGGAAGTAGCTCAAGTGGTAGAGCGCTTGCTTTGCATGTGAAAGGCAGTGGGATCCATGCCCACATTCTCCAAACAGCTCCATCTCGTCATCCCGTGGATGTTTTAGCAAGCTTGCTTTTTATGAAAAGATTATTTGAAATGGGTTGTCTAAATTTATCTTTCATTCATTTTTTAACACTGCTTATTCTGTTCAGGGTCGCATGGTGCTTGAGCCTATCCCAGCAGACTTTGTACGATGACAAACTATACCCTAAACTCGTGACTAGACTAAACCTTACCAGTCGTTGGGCATTCATGACTCTTATTTCTGAAAACATTCAAAGACACAATGTTTTGCAAGAGTTATGTTGCCCCATTTAGTAGCTATTGTTTTTATGGTGGGCAGATTGTACCAGACTCAATACCTTCATTATAGTTAACACCCATGCTTAAGAAGATCTTGAATGTATCCAAGACTTTGTCTTACCACGATTTCTGACCTTGAGGAATGATTCTTGGGAGAGTATAAATTCTTTGCACATGAGGGCTAGGACCCTTTGTCCTCATATTCCTAACTACATGAGTGACTACTTTTCTGAAATGCCATGGATAATGTCTGAATGCAGAAACGCTTTGAGTATCGTGACTTAACCTAAAGGTGCATTGTATTGAACACACAGGTTCCATTCATTCTCTTAGGACAATGCATAACTTCCACAAACATTAAGGACTCCACATCTGAATTTCTAGCAGACCCTTAGACCAAGGAAGAATTACACATTTCCCCCAGTTTCCAATTGCTACTTCACAGTGCCTTCATTACTGTAAGAGACAAGTCTTTAGAAGCATGTTTGTGTTTTCGTGAAATTTAGAAGAACTGGACATTGAATGTTTGGTGTGACATTGAAGAAATTTGACCAATGTCATTGCTTCAATGGACATCCTTCAAGAAAGTGACCAGACAGGTAGGAACTATTATAAGGGGGATTAGCTCAAGTGGTAGAGCGCTCGCTTAGCATGTGAGAGGCAGTGGGATCGATGTCCACATTCTCCATCTGAAATCGACTGTTGTTTGCCTGATTAAGGCACCAAGTCTAATGTGGTTTAAATTTATATCTCTGAAAAGACTTGAAGCCAATGTCATTTTACAGGAATTTAGTAGTCCCATTGTGTATGCATTTTAAGTATTTTGGCTCAGTGGAGCAGAGTAAAATTCATGAGTGAAAGTACAACTCGTGATTCTTAAGTGTAGGTAGGTCCTTTTCTATCCTAGTGTTATGTTGTCAAGGATCAAACTTCAACCATGCAAACTGGCAGCGAAAGACATTACAGCAAATTCACGATGAGGATGGGAATAGAACCCATGCGTGTAGAACACAATGGATTAGCAGTCCATCACCTTAGCCTCTCGGTCCCCTCATCGCCAATGTGCTGAGGTACGTGGGAATCAATGGGACTGACATATTGCCCCCTAGTTAGTAAAATATAATATATTTTTTCTGATCCAGGCATTCATAGCATGAGGGGGAATTAGCTCAAGTGGTAGAGCGCTCGCTTTGCATGTGAGAGGCAGTGGGATCGATGCCTACATTCTCCAAACAGCTCCATCTCGTCATCCCGTGGATGTTTTAGCAAGCTTGCTTTTTATGAAAAGATTATTTGAAATGGGTTGTCTAAATTTATCTTTCATTCATTTTTTAACACTGCTTATTCTGTTCAGGGTCGCATGGTGCTTGAGCCTATCCCAGCAGACTTTGTACGATGACAAACTATACCCTAAACTCGTGACTAGACTAAACCTTACCAGTCGTTGGGCATTCATGACTCTTATTTCTGAAAACATTCAAAGACACAATGTTTTGCAAGAGTTATGTTGCCCCATTTAGTAGCCATTGTTTTTATGGTGGGCAGATTGGACCAGACTCAATACCTTCATTATAGTTAACACCCATGCTTAGGAAGATCTTGAATGTATCCAAGACTTTGTCTTACCAAGATTTCTGACCTTGAGGAATTGATTCTTGGGAGAGTATAAATTCTTTGCACATGAGGGCTAGCACCCTTGGTCCTCATATTCCCAACTACATGAGTGTCTACTTGTCTGAAATGACATGGATAATGTCTGAATGCAGAAACGCTTTGAGTATCGTGACTTAACCTAAAGGTGCATTGTATTGAGCACACAGGTTCAATTCATTCTCTTAGGACAATGCATAACTTCCACAAACATTAAGGACTCCACATCTGAATTTCTAACAGACCCTTAGACCAAGGAAAAATGACACATTTCCCCCAGTTTCCAATTGCTACTTCACAGTGCCTTCATTACTGTAAGAGACAAGTCTTTAGAAGAATGTTTGTGTTTTCGTGAAATTTAGAAGAACTGGACATTAAATGTTTGGTGTAACATTAAAGAAATTTGACCAATGTCATTGCTTCTATGGACATCCTTCAAGAAAGTGACCAGACAGGTAGGAACTATTATAAGGGGAATTAGCTCAAGTGGTAGAGCGCTCGCTTAGCATGTGAGAGGCAGTGGGATCGATGCCCACATTCTCCATCAGAAATCTACTGTTGTTTGCCTGATTAAGGCACCAAGTCTAATGTGGTTTAAATTTATATCTCTGAAAAGACTCGAAGCCAATGTCATTTTGCAGGAATTTAGTAGTCCCATTGTGTATGCATTTTAAGTATTTTGGCTCAGTGGAGCAGAGTAAAATTCATGAGTGAAAGTACAACTCGTGATTCTTAAGTGTAGGTAGGTCCTTTTCTAACCTAGTGTTATGTTGTCAAGGATCAAACTTCAACCATGCAAACTGGCAGAGAAAGACATTACAGTTAATTCACGATGAGGATGGGAATAGAACCCATGCGTGTAGAACACAATGGATTAGCAGTCCATCACCTTAGCGTCACGGTCCCCTCATCGCCAATGTGCTGAGGTACGTGGGAATCAATGGGACTGACATTTTGCCCCCTAGTTAGTAAAATATAATATCTTTTTTTCTGATCCAGGTATTCATAGCACGAGCGGGAATTAGCTCAAGTGGTAGAGTGCTTGCTTTGCATGTGAGCGGCAGTGGGATCCATGCCCACATTCTCCAAACAGCTCCATCTCGTCATCCCGTGGATGTTTTAGCAAGCTTGCTTTTTATGAAAAGATTATTTGAAATGGGTTGTCTAAATTTACCTTTCATTCATTTTTTAACACTGCTTATTCTGTTCAGGGTCGCATGGTGCTTGAGCCTATCCCAGCAGACTTTGTCCGATGACAAACTATACCCTAAACTCGTGAGTAGACTAAACCTTACCAGTCGTTGGGCATTCATGACTCTTATTTCTGAAAACATTCAAAGACACAATGTTTTGCAAGAGTTATGTTGCCCCATTTAGTAGCCATTGTTTTTATGGTGGGCAGATTGGACCAGACTCAATACCTTCATTATAGTTAACACCCATGCTTAAGAAGATCTTGAATGTATCCAAGACTTTGTCTTACCACGATTTCTGACCTTGAGGAATTGATTCTTGGGAGAGTATAAATTCTTTGCACATGAGGGCTAGCACCCTTTGTCCTCATATTCCTAACTACATGAGTGACTACTTTTCTGAAATGCCATGGATAATGTCTGAATGCAGAAACGCTTTGAGTATCGTGACTTAACCTAAAGGTGCATTGTATTGAACACACAGGTTCCATTCATTCTCTTAGGACAATGCATAACTTCCACAAACATTAAGGACTCCACATCTGAATTTCTAGCAGACCCTTAGACCAAGGAAAAATGACACATTTCCCCCAGTTTCCAATTGCTACTTCACAGTGCCTTCATTACTGTAAGAGACAAGTCTTTAGAAGCATGTTTGTGTTTTCGTGAAATATAGAAGAACTGGACATTGAATGTTTGGTGTAACATTTAAGAAATTTGACCAATGTCATTGCTTCAATGGACATCCTTCAAGAAAGTGACCAGACAGGTAGGAACTATTATAAGGGGAATTAGCTCAAGTGGTAGAGCGCTCGCTTAACATGTGAGAGGCAGTGGGATCGATGCCCACATAATCCATCTGAAATCTACTGTTGTTTGCCTGATTAAGGCACCAAGTCTAATGTGGTTTAAATTTATATCTCTGAAAAGACTTGAAGCCAATGTCATTTTGCAGGAATTTAGTAGTCCCATTGTGTATGCATTTTAAGTATTTTGGCTCAGTGGAGCAGAGTAAAATTCATGAGTGAAAGTACAACTCGTGATTCTTAAGTGTAGGTAGGTCCTTTTCTATCCTAGTGTTATGTTGTCAAGGATCAAACTTCAACCATGCAAACTGGCAGAGAAAGACATTACAGCAAATTCACGATGAGGATGGGAATAGAACCCATGCGTGTAGAACACAATGGATTAGCAGTCCATCACCTTAGCGTCACGGTCCCCTCATCGCCAATGTGCTGAGGTACGTGGGAATCAATGGGACTGACATTTTGCCCCCTAGTTAGTAAAATATAATATTTTTTTTTCTGATCCAGGTATTCATAGCACGAGCGGGAATTAGCTCAAGTGGTAGAGTGCTTGCTTTGCATGTGAGCGGCAGTGGGATCCATGCCCACATTCTCCAAACAGCTCCATCTCGTCATCCCGTGGATGTTTTAGCAAGCTTGCTTTTTATGAAAAGATTATTTGAAATGGGTTGTCTAAATTTATCTTTCATTCATTTTTTAACACTGCTTATTCTGTTCAGGGTCGCATGGTGCTTGAGCCTATCCCAGCAGACTTTGTACGATGACAAACTATACCCTAAACTCGTGACTAGACTAAACCTTACCAGTCGTTGGGCATTCATGACTCTTATTTCTGAAAACATTCAAAGACACAATGTTTTGCAAGAGTTATGTTGCCCCATTTAGTAGCTATTGTTTTTATGGTGGGCAGATTGGACCAGACTCAATACCTTCATTATAGTTAACACCCATGCTTAAGAAGATCTTGAATGTATCCAAGACTTTGTCTTACCACGATTTCTGACCTTGAGAAATTGATTCTTGGGAGAGAATGAATTCTTTGCACATGAGGGCTAGCAACCTTTGTCCTCATATTCCTAACTACATGAGTGACTACTTTTCTGAAATGCCATGGATAATGTCTGAATGCAGAAACGCTTTGAGTATCGTGACTTAACCTAAAGGTGCATTGTATTGAACACACAGGTTCCATTCATTCTCTTAGGACAATGCATAACTTCCACAAACATTAAGGACTCCACATCTGAATTTCTAGCAGACCCTTAGACCAAGGAAAAATGACACATTTCCCCCAGTTTCCAATTGCTACTTCACAGTGCCTTCATTACTGTAAGAGACAAGTCTTTAGAAGCATGTTTGTGTTTTTGTGAAATTTAGAAGAACTGGACATTGAATGTTTGGTGTAACATTGAAGAAATTTGACCAATGTTATTGCTTCAATGGATATCCTTCAAGGAAGGTGACCAGACAGGTAGTAACTATTATAAGGGGGATTAGCTCAAGTGGTAGAGCGCTCGCTTAGCATGTGAGAGGCAGTGGGATCGATGCCCACATTCTCCATCCGAAATCTACTGTTGTTTGCCTAATTAAGGCACTAAGTCTAATGTGGTTTAAATTTATATCTCTGAAAAGACTTGAAGCCAATGTCATTTTGCAGGAATTTAGTAGTCCCATTGTGTATGCATTTTAAGTATTTTGGCTCAGTGGAGCAGAGTAAAATTCATGAGTGAAAGTACAACTCGTGATTCTTAAGTGTAGGTAGGTCCTTTTCTAACCTAGTGTTATGTTGTCAAGGATCAAACTTCAACCATGCAAACTGGCAGAGAAAGACATTACAGCAAATTCACGATGAGGATGGGAATAGAACCCATGCTTGTAGAACACAATGGATTAGCAGTCCATCACCTTAGCCTCTCGGTCCCCTCATCGCCAATGTGCTGAGGTACGTGGGAATCAATGGGACTGACATATTGCCCCCTAGTTAGTGAAATACAATATCTTTTTTTCTGATCCATGCATTCATAGCATGAGGGGGAATTAGCTCAAGTGGTAGAGCGCTTGCTTTGCATGTGAGCGGCAGTGGGATCCATGCCCACATTCTCCAAACAGCTCCATCTCGTCATCCCGTGGATGTTTTAGCAAGCTTGCTTTTTATGAAAAGATTATTTGAAATGGGTTGTCTAAATTTACCTTTCATTCATTTTTTAACACTGCTTATTCTGTTCAGGGTCGCATGGTGCTTGAGCCTATCCCAGCAGACTTTGTCCGATGACAAACTATACCCTAAACTCGTGACTAGACTAAACCTTACCAGTCGTTGGGCATTCATGACTCTTATTTCTGAAAACATTCAAAGACACAATGTTTTGCAAGAGTTATGTTGCCCCATTTAGTAGCTATTGTTTTTATGGTGGGCAGATTGGACCAGACTCAATACCTTCATTATAGTTAACACCCATGCTTAAGAAGATCTTGAATGTATCCAAGACTTTGTCTTACCACGATTTCTGACCTTGAGAAATTGATTCTTGGGAGAGTATGAATTCTTTGCACATGAGGGCTAGCACCCTTTGTCCTCATATTCCTAACTACATGAGTGACTACTTTTCTGAAATGCCATGGATAATGTCTGAATGCAGAAACGCTTTGAGTATCGTGACTTAACCTAAAGGTGCATTGTATTGAACACACAGGTTCCATTCATTCTCTTAGGACAATGCATAACTTCCACAAACATTAAGGACTCCACATCTGAATTTCTAGCAGACCCTTAGACCAAGGAAAAATGACACATTTCCCCCAGTTTCCAATTGCTACTTCACAGTGCCTTCATTACTGTAAGAGACAAGTCTTTAGAAGCATGTTTGTGTTTTCGTGAAATTTAGAAGAACTGGACATTGAATGTTTGGTGTAACATTGAAGAAATTTGACCAATGTCATTGCTTCAATGGATATCCTTCAAGGAAGGTGACCAGACAGGTAGTAACTATTATAAGGGGGATTAGCTCAAGTGGTAGAGCGCTCGCTTAGCATGTGAGAGGCAGTGGGATCGATGCCCACATTCTCCATCTGAAATCTACTGTTGTTTGCCTGATTAAGGCACCAAGTCTAATGTGGTTTAAATTTATATCTCTGAAAAGACTCGAAGCCAATGTCATTTTGCAGGAATTTAGTAGTCCCATTGTGTATGCATTTTAAGTATTTTGGCTCAGTGGAGCAGAGTAAAATTCATGAGTGAAAGTACAACTCGTGATTCTTAAGTGTAGGTAGGTCCTTTTCTATCCTAGTGTTATGTTGTCAAGGATCAAACTTCAACCATGCAAACTGGCAGAGAAAGACATTACAGCAAATTCACGATGAGGATGGGAATAGAACCCATGCGTGTAGAACACAATGGATTAGCAGTCCATCACCTTAGCGTCACGGTCCCCTCATCGCCAATGTGCTGAGGTACGTGGGAATCAATGGGACTGACATTTTGCCCCCTAGTTAGTAAAATATAATATCTTTTTTTCTGATCCAGGTATTCATAGCACGAGGGGGAAGTAGCTCAAGTGGTAGAGCGCTTGCTTTGCATGTGAAAGGCAGTGGGATCCATGCCCACATTCTCCAAACAGCTCCATCTCGTCATCCCGTGGATGTTTTAGCAAGCTTGCTTTTTATGAAAAGATTATTTGAAATGGGTTGTCTAAATTTATCTTTCATTCATTTTTTAACACTGCTTATTCTGTTCAGGGTCGCATGGTGCTTGAGCCTATCCCAGCAGACTTTGTACGATGACAAACTATACCCTAAACTCGTGACTAGACTAAACCTTACCAGTCGTTGGGCATTCATGACTCTTATTTCTGAAAACATTCAAAGACACAATGTTTTGCAAGAGTTATGTTGCCCCATTTAGTAGCTATTGTTTTTATGGTGGGCAGATTGTACCAGACTCAATACCTTCATTATAGTTAACACCCATGCTTAAGAAGATCTTGAATGTATCCAAGACTTTGTCTTACCACGATTTCTGACCTTGAGGAATGATTCTTGGGAGAGTATAAATTCTTTGCACATGAGGGCTAGGACCCTTTGTCCTCATATTCCTAACTACATGAGTGACTACTTTTCTGAAATGCCATGGATAATGTCTGAATGCAGAAACGCTTTGAGTATCGTGACTTAACCTAAAGGTGCATTGTATTGAACACACAGGTTCCATTCATTCTCTTAGGACAATGCATAACTTCCACAAACATTAAGGACTCCACATCTGAATTTCTAGCAGACCCTTAGACCAAGGAAGAATTACACATTTCCCCCAGTTTCCAATTGCTACTTCACAGTGCCTTCATTACTGTAAGAGACAAGTCTTTAGAAGCATGTTTGTGTTTTCGTGAAATTTAGAAGAACTGGACATTGAATGTTTGGTGTGACATTGAAGAAATTTGACCAATGTCATTGCTTCAATGGACATCCTTCAAGAAAGTGACCAGACAGGTAGGAACTATTATAAGGGGGATTAGCTCAAGTGGTAGAGCGCTCGCTTAGCATGTGAGAGGCAGTGGGATCGATGTCCACATTCTCCATCTGAAATCGACTGTTGTTTGCCTGATTAAGGCACCAAGTCTAATGTGGTTTAAATTTATATCTCTGAAAAGACTTGAAGCCAATGTCATTTTACAGGAATTTAGTAGTCCCATTGTGTATGCATTTTAAGTATTTTGGCTCAGTGGAGCAGAGTAAAATTCATGAGTGAAAGTACAACTCGTGATTCTTAAGTGTAGGTAGGTCCTTTTCTATCCTAGTGTTATGTTGTCAAGGATCAAACTTCAACCATGCAAACTGGCAGCGAAAGACATTACAGCAAATTCACGATGAGGATGGGAATAGAACCCATGCGTGTAGAACACAATGGATTAGCAGTCCATCACCTTAGCCTCTCGGTCCCCTCATCGCCAATGTGCTGAGGTACGTGGGAATCAATGGGACTGACATATTGCCCCCTAGTTAGTAAAATATAATATATTTTTTCTGATCCAGGCATTCATAGCATGAGGGGGAATTAGCTCAAGTGGTAGAGCGCTCGCTTTGCATGTGAGAGGCAGTGGGATCGATGCCTACATTCTCCAAACAGCTCCATCTCGTCATCCCGTGGATGTTTTAGCAAGCTTGCTTTTTATGAAAAGATTATTTGAAATGGGTTGTCTAAATTTATCTTTCATTCATTTTTTAACACTGCTTATTCTGTTCAGGGTCGCATGGTGCTTGAGCCTATCCCAGCAGACTTTGTACGATGACAAACTATACCCTAAACTCGTGACTAGACTAAACCTTACCAGTCGTTGGGCATTCATGACTCTTATTTCTGAAAACATTCAAAGACACAATGTTTTGCAAGAGTTATGTTGCCCCATTTAGTAGCCATTGTTTTTATGGTGGGCAGATTGGACCAGACTCAATACCTTCATTATAGTTAACACCCATGCTTAGGAAGATCTTGAATGTATCCAAGACTTTGTCTTACCAAGATTTCTGACCTTGAGGAATTGATTCTTGGGAGAGTATAAATTCTTTGCACATGAGGGCTAGCACCCTTGGTCCTCATATTCCCAACTACATGAGTGTCTACTTGTCTGAAATGACATGGATAATGTCTGAATGCAGAAACGCTTTGAGTATCGTGACTTAACCTAAAGGTGCATTGTATTGAGCACACAGGTTCAATTCATTCTCTTAGGACAATGCATAACTTCCACAAACATTAAGGACTCCACATCTGAATTTCTAACAGACCCTTAGACCAAGGAAAAATGACACATTTCCCCCAGTTTCCAATTGCTACTTCACAGTGCCTTCATTACTGTAAGAGACAAGTCTTTAGAAGAATGTTTGTGTTTTCGTGAAATTTAGAAGAACTGGACATTAAATGTTTGGTGTAACATTAAAGAAATTTGACCAATGTCATTGCTTCTATGGACATCCTTCAAGAAAGTGACCAGACAGGTAGGAACTATTATAAGGGGAATTAGCTCAAGTGGTAGAGCGCTCGCTTAGCATGTGAGAGGCAGTGGGATCGATGCCCACATTCTCCATCAGAAATCTACTGTTGTTTGCCTGATTAAGGCACCAAGTCTAATGTGGTTTAAATTTATATCTCTGAAAAGACTCGAAGCCAATGTCATTTTGCAGGAATTTAGTAGTCCCATTGTGTATGCATTTTAAGTATTTTGGCTCAGTGGAGCAGAGTAAAATTCATGAGTGAAAGTACAACTCGTGATTCTTAAGTGTAGGTAGGTCCTTTTCTAACCTAGTGTTATGTTGTCAAGGATCAAACTTCAACCATGCAAACTGGCAGAGAAAGACATTACAGTTAATTCACGATGAGGATGGGAATAGAACCCATGCGTTTAGAACACAATGGATTAGCAGTCCATCACCTTAGCATCACGTCCCCTCATCGCCAATGTGCTGAGGTACGTGGGAATCAATGGGACTGACATATTGCCCCCTAGTTAGTAAAATATAATATATTTTTTCTGATCCAGGCATTCATAGCATGAGGGGGAATTAGCTCAAGTGGTAGAGCGCTCGCTTTGCATGTGAGAGGCAGTGGGATCGATGCCCACATTCTCCAAACAGCTCCTTCTCGTCATCCCGTGGATGTTTTAGCAAGCTTGCTTTTTATGAAAAGATTATTTGAAATGGGTTGTCTAAATTTATCTTTCATTCATTTTTTAACACTGCTTATTCTGTTCAGGGTCGCATGGTGCTTGAGCCTATCCCAGCAGACTTTGTACGATGACAAACTATACCCTAAACTCGTGACTAGACTAAACCTTACCAGTCGTTGGGCATTCATGACTCTTATTTCTGAAAACATTCAAAGACACAATGTTTTGCAAGAGTTATGTTGCCCCATTTAGTAGCCATTGTTTTTATGGTGGGCAGATTGGACCAGACTCAATACCTTCATTATAGTTAACACCCATGCTTAGGAAGATCTTGAATGTATCCAAGACTTTGTCTTACCAAGATTTCTGACCTTGAGGAATTGATTCTTGGGAGAGTATAAATTCTTTGCACATGAGGGCTAGCACCCTTGGTCCTCATATTCCCAACTACATGAGTGTCTACTTGTCTGAAATGACATGGATAATGTCTGAATGCAGAAACGCTTTGAGTATCGTGACTTAACCTAAAGGTGCATTGTATTGAGCACACAGGTTCAATTCATTCTCTTAGGACAATGCATAACTTCCACAAACATTAAGGACTCCACATCTGAATTTCTAACAGACCCTTAGACCAAGGAAAAATGACACATTTCCCCCAGTTTCCAATTGCTACTTCACAGTGCCTTCATTACTGTAAGAGACAAGTCTTTAGAAGAATGTTTGTGTTTTCGTGAAATTTAGAAGAACTGGACATTAAATGTTTGGTGTAACATTAAAGAAATTTGACCAATGTCATTGCTTCTATGGACATCCTTCAAGAAAGTGACCAGACAGGTAGGAACTATTATAAGGGGAATTAGCTCAAGTGGTAGAGCGCTCGCTTAGCATGTGAGAGGCAGTGGGATCGATGCCCACATTCTCCATCAGAAATCTACTGTTGTTTGCCTGATTAAGGCACCAAGTCTAATGTGGTTTAAATTTATATCTCTGAAAAGACTCGAAGCCAATGTCATTTTGCAGGAATTTAGTAGTCCCATTGTGTATGCATTTTAAGTATTTTGGCTCAGTGGAGCAGAGTAAAATTCATGAGTGAAAGTACAACTCGTGATTCTTAAGTGTAGGTAGGTCCTTTTCTAACCTAGTGTTATGTTGTCAAGGATCAAACTTCAACCATGCAAACTGGCAGAGAAAGACATTACAGTTAATTCACGATGAGGATGGGAATAGAACCCATGCGTTTAGAACACAATGGATTAGCAGTCCATCACCTTAGCATCACGTCCCCTCATCGCCAATGTGCTGAGGTACGTGGGAATCAATGGGACTGACATATTGCCCCCTAGTTAGTAAAATATAATATATTTTTTCTGATCCAGGCATTCATAGCATGAGGGGGAATTAGCTCAAGTGGTAGAGCGCTCGCTTTGCATGTGAGAGGCAGTGGGATCGATGCCCACATTCTCCAAACAGCTCCATCTCGTCATCCTGTGGATGTTTTAGCAAGCTTGCTTTTTATGAAAAGATTATTTGAAATGGGTTGTCTAAATTTATCTTTCATTCATTTTTTAACACTGCTTATTCTGTTCAGGGTCGCATGGTGCTTGAGCCTATCCCAGCAGACTTTGTACGATGACAAACTATACCCTAAACTCGTGACTAGACTAAACCTTACCAGTCGTTGGGCATTCATGACTCTTATTTCTGAAAACATTCAAAGACACAATGTTTTGCAAGAGTTATGTTGCCCCATTTAGTAGCCATTGTTTTTATGGTGGGCAGATTGGACCAGACTCAATACCTTCATTATAGTTAACACCCATGCTTAGGAAGATCTTGAATGTATCCAAGACTTTGTCTTACCACGATTTCTGACCTTGAGGAATTGATTCTTGGGAGAGTATAAATTCTTTGCACATGAGGGCTAGCACCCTTTGTCCTCATATTCCTAACTACATGAGTGACTACTTTTCTGAAATGCCATGGATAATGTCTGAATGCAGAAACGCTTTGAGTATCGTGACTTAACCTAAAGGTGCATTGTATTGAACACACAGGTTCCATTCATTCTCTTAGGACAATGCATAACTTCCACAAACATTAAGGACTCCACATCTGAATTTCTAGCAGACCCTTAGACCAAGGAAAAATGACACATTTCCCCCAGTTTCCAATTGCTACTTCACAGTGCCTTCATTACTGTAAGAGACAAGTCTTTAGAAGCATGTTTGTGTTTTCGTGAAATATAGAAGAACTGGACATTGAATGTTTGGTGTAACATTTAAGAAATTTGACCAATGTCATTGCTTCAATGGACATCCTTCAAGAAAGTGACCAGACAGGTAGGAACTATTATAAGGGGAATTAGCTCAAGTGGTAGAGCGCTCGCTTAACATGTGAGAGGCAGTGGGATCGATGCCCACATTCTCCATCTGAAATCTACTGTTGTTTGCCTGATTAAGGCACCAAGTCTAATGTGGTTTAAATTTATATCTCTGAAAAGACTTGAAGCCAATGTCATTTTGCAGGAATTTAGTAGTCCCATTGTGTATGCATTTTAAGTATTTTGGCTCAGTGGAGCAGAGTAAAATTCATGAGTGAAAGTACAACTCGTGATTCTTAAGTGTAGGTAGGTCCTTTTCTATCCTAGTGTTATGTTGTCAAGGATCAAACTTCAACCATGCAAACTGGCAGAGAAAGACATTACAGCAAATTCACGATGAGGATGGGAATAGAACCCATGCGTGTAGAACACAATGGATTAGCAGTCCATCACCTTAGCGTCACGGTCCCCTCATCGCCAATGTGCTGAGGTACGTGGGAATCAATGGGACTGACATTTTGCCCCCTAGTTAGTAAAATATAATATTTTTTTTTCTGATCCAGGTATTCATAGCACGAGCGGGAATTAGCTCAAGTGGTAGAGTGCTTGCTTTGCATGTGAGCGGCAGTGGGATCCATGCCCACATTCTCCAAACAGCTCCATCTCGTCATCCCGTGGATGTTTTAGCAAGCTTGCTTTTTATGAAAAGATTATTTGAAATGGGTTGTCTAAATTTATCTTTCATTCATTTTTTAACACTGCTTATTCTGTTCAGGGTCGCATGGTGCTTGAGCCTATCCCAGCAGACTTTGTACGATGACAAACTATACCCTAAACTCGTGACTAGACTAAACCTTACCAGTCGTTGGGCATTCATGACTCTTATTTCTGAAAACATTCAAAGACACAATGTTTTGCAAGAGTTATGTTGCCCCATTTAGTAGCTATTGTTTTTATGGTGGGCAGATTGGACCAGACTCAATACCTTCATTATAGTTAACACCCATGCTTAAGAAGATCTTGAATGTATCCAAGACTTTGTCTTACCACGATTTCTGACCTTGAGAAATTGATTCTTGGGAGAGTATGAATTCTTTGCACATGAGGGCTAGCACCCTTTGTCCTCATATTCCTAACTACATGAGTGACTACTTTTCTGAAATGCCATGGATAATGTCTGAATGCAGAAACGCTTTGAGTATCGTGACTTAACCTAAAGGTGCATTGTATTGAACACACAGGTTCCATTCATTCTCTTAGGACAATGCATAACTTCCACAAACATTAAGGACTCCACATCTGAATTTCTAGCAGACCCTTAGACCAAGGAAGAATTACACATTTCCCCCAGTTTCCAATTGCTACTTCACAGTGCCTTCATTACTGTAAGAGACAAGTCTTTAGAAGCATGTTTGTGTTTTTGTGAAATTTAGAAGAACTGGACATTGAATGTTTGGTGTAACATTGAAGAAATTTGACCAATGTTATTGCTTCAATGGATATCCTTCAAGGAAGGTGACCAGACAGGTAGTAACTATTATAAGGGGGATTAGCTCAAGTGGTAGAGCGCTCGCTTAGCATGTGAGAGGCAGTGGGATCGATGTCCACATTCTCCATCTGAAATCGACTGTTGTTTGCCTGATTAAGGCACCAAGTCTAATGTGGTTTAAATTTATATCTCTGAAAAGACTTGAAGCCAATGTCATTTTGCAGGAATTTAGTAGTCCCATTGTGTATGCATTTTAAGTATTTTGGCTCAGTGGAGCAGAGTAAAATTCATGAGTGAAAGTACAACTCGTGATTCTTAAGTGTAGGTAGGTCCTTTTCTATCCTAGTGTTATGTTGTCAAGGATCAAACTTCAACCATGCAAACTGGCAGAGAAAGACATTACAGCAAATTCACGATGAGGATGGGAATAGAACCCATGCGTGTAGAACACAATGGATTAGCAGTCCATCACCTTAGCCTCTCGGTCCCCTCATCGCCAATGTGCTGAGGTACGTGGGAATCAATGGGACTGACATATTGCCCCCTAGTTAGTAAAATATAATATATTTTTTCTGATCCAGGCATTCATAGCATGAGGGGGAATTAGCTCAAGTGGTAGAGCGCTCGCTTTGCATGTGAGAGGCAGTGGGATAGATGCCCACATTCTCCAAACAGCTCCATCTCGTCATCCCGTGGATGTTTTAGCAAGCTTGCTTTTTATGAAAAGATTATTTGAAATGGGTTGTCTAAATTTATCTTTCATTCATTTTTTAACACTGCTTATTCTGTTCAGGGTCGCATGGTGCTTGAGCCTATCCCAGCAGACTTTGTACGATGACAAACTATACCCTAAACTCGTGACTAGACTAAACCTTACCAGTCGTTGGGCATTCATGACTCTTATTTCTGAAAACATTCAAAGACACAATGTTTTGCAAGAGTTATGTTGCCCCATTTAGTAGCCATTGTTTTTATGGTGGGCAGATTGGACCAGACTCAATACCTTCATTATAGTTAACACCCATGCTTAAGAAGATCTTGAATGTATCCAAGACTTTGTCTTACCACGATTTCTGACCTTGAGGAATTGATTCTTGGGAGAGTATAAATTCTTTGCACATGAGGGCTAGCACCCTTTGTCCTCATATTCCTAACTACATGAGTGACTACTTTTCTGAAATGCCATGGATAATGTCTGAATGCAGAAACGCTTTGAGTATCGTGACTTAACCTAAAGGTGCATTGTATTGAACACACAGGTTCCATTCATTCTCTTAGGACAATGCATAACTTCCACAAACATTAAGGACTCCACATCTGAATTTCTAGCAGACCCTTATACCAAGGAAGAATTACACATTTCCCCCAGTTTCCAATTGCTACTTCACAGTGCCTTCATTACTGTAAGAGACAAGTCTTTAGAAGCATGTTTGTGTTTTCGTGAAATTTAGAAGAACTGGACATTGAATGTTTGGTGTAACATGGAAGAAATTTGACCAATGTCATTGCTTCAATGGACATCCTTCAAGAAAGTGACCAGACAGATAGGAACTATTATAAGGGGGATTAGCTCAAGTGGTAGAGCGCTTGCTTAGCATGTGAGAGGCAGTGGGATCGATGCCCACATTCTCCATCTGAAATCTACTGTTGTTTGCCTGATTAAGGCACCAAGTCTAATGTGGTTTAAATTTATATCTCTGAAAAGACTTGAAGCCAATGTCATTTTGCAGGAATTTAGTAGTCCCATTGTGTATGCATTTTAAGTATTTTGGCTCAGTGGAGCAGAGTAAAATTCATGAGTGAAAGTACAACTCGTGATTCTTAAATGTAGGTAGGTCCTTTTCTATCCTAGTGTTATGTTGTCAAGGATCAAACTTCAACCATGCAAACTGGCAGAGAAAGACATTACAGCAAATTCACGATGAGGATGGGAATAGAACCCATGCGTGTAGAACACAATGGATTAGCAGTCCATCACCTTAGCCTCTCGGTCCCCTCATCGCCAATGTGCTGAGGTACGTGGGAATCAATGGGACTGACATATTGCCCCCTAGTTAGTAAAATATAATATATTTTTTCTGATCCAGGCATTCATAGCATGAGGGGGAATTAGCTCAAGTGGTAGAGCGCTCGCTTTGCATGTGAGAGGCAGTGGGATCGATGCCCACATTCTCCAAACAGCTCCATCTCGTCATCCCGTGGATGTTTTAGCAAGCTTGCTTTTTATGAAAAGATTATTTGAAATGGGTTGTCTAAATTTATCTTTCATTCATTTTTTAACACTGCTTATTCTGTTCAGGGTCGCATGGTGCTTGAGCCTATCCCAGCAGACTTTGTACGATGACAAACTATACCCTAAACTCGTGACTAGACTAAACCTTACCAGTCGTTGGGCATTCATGACTCTTATTTCTGAAAACATTCAAAGACACAATGTTTTGCAAGAGTTATGTTGCCCCATTTAGTAGCCATTGTTTTTATGGTGGGCAGATTGGACCAGACTCAATACCTTCATTATAGTTAACACCCATGCTTAAGAAGATCTTGAATGTATCCAAGACTTTGTCTTACCACGATTTCTGACCTTGAGGAATTGATTCTTGGGAGAGTATAAATTCTTTGCACATGAGGGCTAGCACCCTTTGTCCTCATATTCCTAACTACATGAGTGACTACTTTTCTGAAATGCCATGGATAATGTCTGAATGCAGAAACGCTTTGAGTATCGTGACTTAACCTAAAGGTGCATTGTATTGAACACACAGGTTCCATTCATTCTCTTAGGACAATGCATAACTTCCACAAACATTAAGGACTCCACATCTGAATTTCTAGCAGACCCTTAGACCAAGGAAGAATTACACATTTCCCCCAGTTTCCAATTGCTACTTCACAGTGCCTTCATTACTGTAAGAGACAAGTCTTTAGAAGCATGTTTGTGTTTTCGTGAAATTTAGAAGAACTGGACATTGAATGTTTGGTGTAACATTGAAGAAATTTGACCAATGTCATTGCTTCAATGGACATCCTTCAAGAAAGTGACCAGACAGATAGGAACTATTATAAGGGGGATTAGCTCAAGTGGTAGAGCGCTTGCTTAGCATGTGAGAGGCAGTGGGATCGATGCCCACATTCTCCATCTGAAATCTACTGTTGTTTGCCTGATTAAGGCACCAAGTCTAATGTGGTTTAAATTTATATCTCTGAAAAGACTTGAAGCCAATGTCATTTTGCAGGAATTTAGTAGTCCCATTGTGTATGCATTTTAAGTATTTTGGCTCAGTGGAGCAGAGTAAAATTCATGAGTGAAAGTACAACTCGTGATTCTTAAATGTAGGTAGGTCCTTTTCTATCCTAGTGTTATGTTGTCAAGGATCAAACTTCAACCATGCAAACTGGCAGAGAAAGACATTACAGCAAATTCACGATGAGGATGGGAATAGAACCCATGCGTGTAGAACACAATGGATTAGCAGTCCATCACCTTAGCCTCTCGGTCCCCTCATCGCCAATGTGCTGAGGTACGTGGGAATCAATGGGACTGACATATTGCCCCCTAGTTAGTAAAATATAATATATTTTTTCTGATCCAGGCATTCATAGCATGAGGGGGAATTAGCTCAAGTGGTAGAGCGCTCGCTTTGCATGTGAGAGGCAGTGGGATCGATGCCCACATTCTCCAAACAGCTCCATCTCGTCATCCCGTGGATGTTTTAGCAAGCTTGCTTTTTATGAAAAGATTATTTGAAATGGGTTGTCTAAATTTATCTTTCATTCATTTTTTAACACTGCTTATTCTGTTCAGGGTCGCATGGTGCTTGAGCCTATCCCAGCAGACTTTGTACGATGACAAACTATACCCTAAACTCGTGACTAGACTAAACCTTACCAGTCGTTGGGCATTCATGACTCTTATTTCTGAAAACATTCAAAGACACAATGTTTTGCAAGAGTTATGTTGCCCCATTTAGTAGCTATTGTTTTTATGGTGGGCAGATTGTACCAGACTCAATACCTTCATTATAGTTAACACCCATGCTTAAGAAGATCTTGAATGTATCCAAGACTTTGTCTTACCACGATTTCTGACCTTGAGGAATGATTCTTGGGAGAATATAAATTCTTTGCACATGAGGGCTAGCACCCTTTGTCCTCATATTCCTAACTACATGAGTGACTACTTTTCTGAAATGCCATGGATAATGTCTGAATGCAGAAACGCTTTGAGTATCGTGACTTAACCTAAAGGTGCATTGTATTGAACACACAGGTTCCATTCATTCTCTTAGGACAATGCATAACTTCCACAAACATTAAGGACTCCACATCTGAATTTCTAGCAGACCCTTAGACCAAGGAAGAATTACACATTTCCCCCAGTTTCCAATTGCTACTTCACAGTGCCTTCATTACTGTAAGAGACAAGTCTTTAGAAGCATGTTTGTGTTTTCGTGAAATTTAGAAGAACTGGACATTGAATGTTTGGTGTAACATTGAAGAAATTTGACCAATGTCATTGCTTCAATGGACATCCTTGAAGAAAGTGACCAGACAGGTAGGAACTATTATAAGGGGGATTAGCTCAAGTGGTAGAGCGCTCGCTTAGCATGTGAGAGGCAGTGGGATCGATGCCCACATTCTCCATCTGAAATCTACTGTTGTTTGCCTGATTAAGGCACCAAGTCTAATGTGGTTTAAATTTATATCTCTGAAAAGACTTGAAGCCAATGTGATTTTGCAGGAATTTAGTAGTCCCATTGTGTATGCATTTTAAGTATTTTGGCTCAGTGGAGCAGAGTAAAATTCATGAGTGAAAGTACAACTCGTGATTCTTAAGTGTAGGTAGGTCCTTTTCTATCCTAGTGTTATGTTGTCAAGGATCAAACTTCAACCATGCAAACTGGCAGAGAAAGACATTACAGTTAATTCACGATGAGGATGGGAATAGAACCCATGCGTTTAGAACACAATGGATTAGCAGTCCATCACCTTAGCGTCACGTCCCCTCATCGCCAATGTGCTGAGGTACGTGGGAATCAATGGGACTGACATATTGCCCCCTAGTTAGTAAAATATAATATATTTTTTCTGATCCAGACATTCATAGCATGAGGGGGAATTAGCTCAAGTGGTAGAGCGCTCGCTTTGCATGTGAGAGGCAGTGGGATCGATGCCCACATTCTCCAAACAGCTCCATCTCGTCATCCCGTGGATGTTTTAGCAAGCTTGCTTTTTATGAAAAGATTATTTGAAATGGGTTGTCTAAATTTATCTTTCATTCATTTTTTAACACTGCTTATTCTGTTCAGGGTCGCATGGTGCTTGAGCCTATCCCAGCAGACTTTGTACGATGACAAACTATACCCTAAACTCGTGACTAGACTAAACCTTACCAGTCGTTGGGCATTCATGACTCTTATTTCTGAAAACATTCAAAGACACAATGTTTTGCAAGAGTTATGTTGCCCCATTTAGTAGCCATTGTTTTTATGGTGGGCAGATTGGACCAGACTCAATACCTTCATTATAGTTAACACCCATGCTTAGGAAGATCTTGAATGTATCCAAGACTTTGTCTTACCAAGATTTCTGACCTTGAGGAATTGATTCTTGGGAGAGTATGAATTCTTTGCACATGAGGGCTAGCACCCTTTGTCCTCATATTCCTAACTACATGAGTGACTACTTTTCTGAAATGCCATGGATAATGTCTGAATGCAGAAACGCTTTGAGTATCGTGACTTAACCTAAAGGTGCATTGTATTGAACACACAGGTTCCATTCATTCTCTTAGGACAATGCATAACTTCCACAAACATTAAGGACTCCACATCTGAATTTCTAGCAGACCCTTAGACCAAGGAAAAATGACACATTTCCCCCAGTTTCCAATTGCTACTTCACAGTGCCTTCATTACTGTAAGAGACAAGTCTTTAGAAGCATGTTTGTGTTTTCATGAAATTTAGAAGAACTGGACATTGAATGTTTGGTGTAACATTGAAGAAATTTGACCAATGTCATTGCTTCAATGGATATCCTTCAAGGAAGGTGACCAGACAGGTAGTAACTATTATAAGGGGGATTAGCTCAAGTGGTAGAGCGCTCGCTTAGCATGTGAGAGGCAGTGGGATCGATGCCCACATTCTCCATCTGAAATCTACTGTTGTTTGCCTGATTAAGGCACCAAGTCTAATGTGGTTTAAATTTATATCTCTGAAAAGACTCGAAGCCAATGTCATTTTGCAGGAATTTAGTAGTCCCATTGTGTATGCATTTTAAGTATTTTGGCTCAGTGGAGCAGAGTAAAATTCATGAGTGAAAGTACAACTCGTGATTCTTAAGTGTAGGTAGGTCCTTTTCTATCCTAGTGTTATGTTGTCAAGGATCAAACTTCAACCATGCAAACTGGCAGAGAAAGACATTACAGCAAATTCACGATGAGGATGGGAATAGAACCCATGCGTGTAGAACACAATGGATTAGCAGTCCATCACCTTAGCGTCACGGTCCCCTCATCGCCAATGTGCTGAGGTACGTGGGAATCAATGGGACTGACATTTTGCCCCCTAGTTAGTAAAATATAATATCTTTTTTTCTGATCCAGATATTCATAGCACGAGGGGGAATTAGCTCAAGTGGTAGAGCGCTCGCTTTGCATGTGAGAGGCAGTGGGATAGATGCCCACATTCTCCAAACAGCTCCATCTCGTCATCCCGTGGATGTTTTAGCAAGCTTGCTTTTTATGAAAAGATTATTTGAAATGGGTTGTCTAAATTTATCTTTCATTCATTTTTTAACACTGCTTATTCTGTTCAGGGTCGCATGGTGCTTGAGCCTATCCCAGCAGACTTTGTACGATGACAAACTATACCCTAAACTCGTGACTAGACTAAACCTTACCAGTCGTTGGGCATTCATGACTCTTATTTCTGAAAACATTCAAAGACACAATGTTTTGCAAGAGTTATGTTGCCCCATTTAGTAGCCATTGTTTTTATGGTGGGCAGATTGGACCAGACTCAATACCTTCATTATAGTTAACACCCATGCTTAAGAAGATCTTGAATGTATCCAAGACTTTGTCTTACCACGATTTCTGACCTTGAGGAATTGATTCTTGGGAGAGTATAAATTCTTTGCACATGAGGGCTAGCACCCTTTGTCCTCATATTCCTAACTACATGAGTGACTACTTTTCTGAAATGCCATGGATAATGTCTGAATGCAGAAACGCTTTGAGTATCGTGACTTAACCTAAAGGTGCATTGTATTGAACACACAGGTTCCATTCATTCTCTTAGGACAATGCATAACTTCCACAAACATTAAGGACTCCACATCTGAATTTCTAGCAGACCCTTAGACCAAGGAAGAATTACACATTTCCCCCAGTTTCCAATTGCTACTTCACAGTGCCTTCATTACTGTAAGAGACAAGTCTTTAGAAGCATGTTTGTGTTTTCGTGAAATTTAGAAGAACTGGACATTGAATGTTTGGTGTAACATTGAAGAAATTTGACCAATGTCATTGCTTCAATGGACATCCTTCAAGAAAGTGACCAGACAGATAGGAACTATTATAAGGGGGATTAGCTCAAGTGGTAGAGCGCTTGCTTAGCATGTGAGAGGCAGTGGGATCGATGCCCACATTCTCCATCTGAAATCTACTGTTGTTTGCCTGATTAAGGCACCAAGTCTAATGTGGTTTAAATTTATATCTCTGAAAAGACTTGAAGCCAATGTCATTTTGCAGGAATTTAGTAGTCCCATTGTGTATGCATTTTAAGTATTTTGGCTCAGTGGAGCAGAGTAAAATTCATGAGTGAAAGTACAACTCGTGATTCTTAAGTGTAGGTAGGTCCTTTTCTATCCTAGTGTTATGTTGTCAAGGATCAAACTTCAACCATGCAAACTGGCAGAGAAAGACATTACAGTTAATTCACGATGAGGATGGGAATAGAACCCATGCGTTTAGAACACAATGGATTAGCAGTCCATCACCTTAGCGTCACGTCCCCTCATCGCCAATGTGCTGAGGTACGTGGGAATCAATGGGACTGACATATTGCCCCCTAGTTAGTAAAATATAATATATTTTTTCCGATCCAGACATTCATAGCATGAGGGGGAATTAGCTCAAGTGGTAGAGCGCTCGCTTTGCATGTGAGAGGCAGTGGGATCGATGCCCACATTCTCCAAACAGCTCCATCTCGTCATCCCGTGGATGTTTTAGCAAGCTTGCTTTTTATGAAAAGATTATTTGAAATGGGTTGTCTAAATTTATCTTTCATTCATTTTTTAACACTGCTTATTCTGTTCAGGGTCGCATGGTGCTTGAGCCTATCCCAGCAGACTTTGTACGATGACAAACTATACCCTAAACTCGTGACTAGACTAAACCTTACCAGTCGTTGGGCATTCATGACTCTTATTTCTGAAAACATTCAAAGACACAATGTTTTGCAAGAGTTATGTTGCCCCATTTAGTAGCCATTGTTTTTATGGTGGGCAGATTGGACCAGACTCAATACCTTCATTATAGTTAACACCCATGCTTAGGAAGATCTTGAATGTATCCAAGACTTTGTCTTACCAAGATTTCTGACCTTGAGGAATTGATTCTTGGGAGAGTATAAATTCTTTGCACATGAGGGCTAGCACCCTTGGTCCTCATATTCCCAACTACATGAGTGTCTACTTGTCTGAAATGACATGGATAATGTCTGAATTCAGAAACGCTTTGAGTATCGTGACTTAACCTAAAGGTGCATTGTATTGAACACACAGGTTCCATTCATTCTCTTAGGACAATGCATAACTTCCACAAACATTAAGGACTCCACATCTGAATTTCTAGCAGACCCTTAGACCAAGGAAGAATTACACATTTCCCCCAGTTTCCAATTGCTACTTCACAGTGCCTTCATTACTGTAAGAGACAAGTCTTAAGAAGCATGTTTGTGTTTTCGTGAAATTTAGAAGAACTGGACATTGAATGTTTGGTGTAACATTGAAGAAATTTGACCAATGTCATTGCTTCAATGGACATCCTTGAAGAAAGTGACCAGACAGGTAGTAACTATTATAAGGGGGATTAGCTCAAGTGGTAGAGTGCTCGCTTAGCATGTGAGAGGCAGTGGGATCGATGCCCACATTCTCCATCTGAAATCTACTGTTGTTTGCCTGATTAAGGCACCAAGTCTAATGTGGTTTAAATTTATATCTCTGAAAAGACTCGAAGCCAATGTCATTTTGCAGGAATTTAGTAGTCCCATTGTGTATGCATTTTAAGTATTTTGGCTCAGTGGAGCAGAGTAAAATTCATGAGTGAAAGTACAACTCGTGATTCTTAAGTGTAGGTAGGTCCTTTTCTATCCTAGTGTTATGTTGTCAAGGATCAAACTTCAACCATGCAAACTGGCAGAGAAAGACATTACAGCAAATTCACGATGAGGATGGGAATAGAACCCATGCGTGTAGAACACAATGGATTAGCAGTCCATCACCTTAGCGTCACGGTCCCCTCATCGCCAATGTGCTGAGGTACGTGGGAATCAATGGGACTGACATTTTGCCCCCTAGTTAGTAAAATATAATATCTTTTTTTCTGATCCAGGTATTCATAGCACGAGGGGGAAGTAGCTCAAGTGGTAGAGCGCTTGCTTTGCATGTGAGAGGCAGTGGGATCCATGCCCACATTCTCCAAACAGCTCCATCTCGTCATCCCGTGGATGTTTTAGCAAGCTTGCTTTTTATGAAAAGATTATTTGAAATGGGTTGTCTAAATTTATCTTTCATTCATTTTTTAACACTGCTTATTCTGTTCAGGGTCGCATGGTGCTTGAGCCTATCCCAGCAGACTTTGTACGATGACAAACTATACCCTAAACTCGTGACTAGACTAAACCTTACCAGTCGTTGGGCATTCATGACTCTTATTTCTGAAAACATTCAAAGACACAATGTTTTGCAAGAGTTATGTTGCCCCATTTAGTAGCTATTGTTTTTATGGTGGGCAGATTGGACCAGACTCAATACCTTCATTATAGTTAACACCCATGCTTAAGAAGATCTTGAATGTATCCAAGACTTTGTCTTACCACGATTTCTGACCTTGAGGAATGATTCTTGGGAGAGTATAAATTCTTTGCACATGAGGGCTAGGACCCTTTGTCCTCATATTCCTAACTACATGAGTGACTACTTTTCTGAAATGCCATGGATAATGTCTGAATGCAGAAACGCTTTGAGTATCGTGACTTAACCTAAAGGTGCATTGTATTGAACACACAGGTTCCATTCATTCTCTTAGGACAATGCATAACTTCCACAAACATTAAGGACTCCACATCTGAATTTCTAGCAGACCCTTAGACCAAGGAAGAATTACACATTTCCCCCAGTTTCCAATTGCTACTTCACAGTGCCTTCATTACTGTAAGAGACAAGTCTTTAGCAGGGGTCTCAAACTTGCGGCCCGCGGGCCAACTGCGGCCCTCGGGACGATAATTTGCGGCCCCCGTCTTAATATGAAAGATTAATGTTCGTGCGGCCCGCAAAATTGATATGAATGACACTTGTGTTCGGAGCAATGTTCCCTCTAAGCTGCGCGCGTGCGCAATTGCGCACTACTCTCGTCTTCTCTGCGCAGTAGCAATCATATGGCGCACAGTAAAAAAAAAAATCGATTTTTTTTTTTTTTAATTTTTTTTTTTGTAATTTTTTTTTTTTTTTTTTTTTACCTCTTTCCCCATGATGGCGCCGTTTAAGTGGCAGCCAGTGGCAGTAGCTCTGTCCACTCATGTTTTTCGTGTTTTACAGCATGTTTTACATGAAAAATTAGAGGGAACATTGACATGCACCTGCTTGTGGCAGGTGTGATACTGGTGTGCCCATAGCGAAATGATGATGTCGTGACCGGATGATTCGCCTAAAGACGTTTCGCCGACGGACGTTTGACAGACGGACAGGTCGTACTAGTATTTGTTAGTTTAATGATTAAATACAAATACTAGTATTTGTATTTAATCATTAAATGCTGTTTTCAGCTGGATTTGACCGAATTTGAGAGCATTTTGAGCCGTTTGGCGAATGGACGTCTATAGACGTTTTTTTGCCTCCATCGCGATATCATCCAGTATTTGTATTTAATCATTAAATGCTGTTTTAGGATGGATTTGACCCGATTGCTGTCATTTTACGGCTCGGTTCTGCTACATCTGCCTGCCCAAGAGTGCTTATTCCCGGACTGCCATGCCCGCCCAAGAGTGCTTATTCCCGGGCTGCCATTGATGGTAGACGAACATTGATTTTTACTATAATTTGGACAACACCGGCGGCGGGCCGGATTAAAAATCCTAAGGGGCCGTATATGGCCCGCGGGCCGAGGTTGAAAAACTTGTACACACACGATCCGGCGGGGCGAGCGTTCGAATCCCGTTTCGGCGAAACCTCCGTTCGGCCGAATGAATGTTCGGTGGAACGTCCATTCGGCGACCTGCCCGTCTGTCAAACGTCCGTCGGCGAAACGTCTTTAGGCGAATCATCCGAGTACCGATGATGTCGCTCACACTGGTACTCAGTGCGCTCAGGGAGGTTGTCTTTCTGCTCAGACCAACAAAAAATTAGAGGGAACTTTGGTTCGGAGCTGAATGAACCAATCACGGTGAGGTATACGGCTCTGGAGGGCGGGACATCGGCCGGGCTGTCCAGTGCCTCGCTCACTCACTCATTCATTCCTCCAATCAGCTGGGCGGAGGAGAAGCCGTGAGGCCGATCACTCCGCTCGGCGCGCACACTCCTCCGCTGCTCTCAGCATAGAACTGAATGAGGCGCTATGATCCGTGATCCAGCCTGTGTCAGTGTCTGTAGCCATCTCCGCGATTGAAACGGGGAGCGAAAGTGCACATGCGCCACAAACCCGCGCGACTGAATGTGAAAGATCAACCCGAGACTCATTCCAAGTGGAAAAACATATTACAGAGCCCCAGAGATGTCTCTTTCAAAGCCTGCCGTGAAGAGAAAGGTCGGTGATGAGCACAGACAGTTTCAAGAAAAGTGGGGAGTGCAATATTTCTTTGTTGAACACAGGGGCACCCCGACATGTCTCATTTACACTGAAAAAGTTGCGGTGCACAAGGAATACAATTTGAAACGTAATTGTACTACGAGACATGCTGAGGAGTATGAAAAATACCAGGGAGATGAGAGAGCCAACCAGGTTGCCAGTCTTAAAACACGTCTTCTGAGGCAACAGGATTTCTTCAAGAAGGCTACCAAAGACAGTAATGCAGCAGTCAAAGCTAGCTACGCCGTTTGTGAGTTGATTGATCCTGTGCTAAGTGATCCCAAATGGCTCATGGACTTGGCTTTTCTTGTTGATATCACACATGAGCTTAATGTACTGAACAAGAAGCTACAAGGCCAGGGGCAACTTGTCAGTGCTGCCTATGACAACGTGAGAGCATTCTGCACTAAACTTGTGTTATGGAAAGCCCAGCTTCTCAGACAAACCTTTGCCATTTCCCAGCATGCAAGGCTCTCGTGGATGCAGGCACACCATTCAGTGGTGAGAAGTATGTTGAGGCCATTTCGAAGCTACAGGAGGAATTTGATCACAGATTTGCAGACTTCAAGACACACAAAGCCACATTTCAAATTTTTGCGGACCCCTTCTCCTTTGATGTGCAAGATGCCCCTCCTGAGCTTCAAATGGAGCTCATTGACCTGCAGTGCAACTCTGCACTCAAAGCCAAGTTCAGGGAGGTGAGTGGAGAAGCAGACAAGCTTGGGCAATTTTTGAGAGAGTTGACCCCCAGCTTCCCTGAACTTTCCCGAAGGTTCAAGCGGACCATGTGCCTTTTTGGGAGCACATACTTGTGTGAGAAGCTCTTCTCCACCTTGAACTTCAATAAGTCCAAGTACAGGTCCAGACTTACTGATGAGCATCTTCAAGCTCTACTGAGGGTCTCCACTGCTTCCTCCCTCAAGCCAAATCTGACTATGTGAGAAGAAGCGCTGCCAGGTCTCTAGCAGCAAGGAGTAGGCAAGAGAAGCCGTGTTCAGAATATTTCATGTTCAATGTTCCATTCAAGTTCAGAAAGTTAAAGGTTAAAGAGCTGTTAATACAGACCTTTGAAACGGAATAAAAATAATTCATTTTCTCTACTTAGCCAGCCAGTGTATATCTACTGTATGCTCATTAGTATTATTTGGTTTTGTATTACTGATTGATTGATTTTTTATTCATCTTTAAGTTAATTTATTTAATTCATTATTTTTTGTTAAAAAATAAAGATATTTGATAATGTTGGAATGTTTTATCAGTGCTTTTCTTGTGGAAATCCTGATGCGGCCCAGTCTCACCCAGACTCGGCCTCTAGCGGCCCCCAGGTAAATTGAGTTCGAGACCCCTGCTTTAGAAGCATGTTTGTGTTTTCGTGAAATTTAGAAGAACTGGACATTGAATGTTTGGTGTAACATTGAAGAAATTTGACCAATGTCATTGCTTCAATGGACATCCTTCAAGAAAGTGACCAGACAGGTAGGAACTATTATAAGGGGGATTAGCTCAAGTGGTAGAGCGCTCGCTTAGCATGTGAGAGGCAGTGGGATCGATGTCCACATTCTCCATCTGAAATCGACTGTTGTTTGCCTGATTAAGGCACCAAGTCTAATGTGGTTTAAATTTATATCTCTGAAAAGACTTGAAGCCAATGTCATTTTACAGGAATTTAGTAGTCCCATTGTGTATGCATTTTAAGTATTTTGGCTCAGTGGAGCAGAGTAAAATTCATGAGTGAAAGTACAACTCGTGATTCTTAAGTGTAGGTAGGTCCTTTTCTATCCTAGTGTTATGTTGTCAAGGATCAAACTTCAACCATGCAAACTGGCAGCGAAAGACATTACAGCAAATTCACGATGAGGATGGGAATAGAACCCATGCGTGTAGAACACAATGGATTAGCAGTCCATCACCTTAGCCTCTCGGTCCCCTCATCGCCAATGTGCTGAGGTACGTGGGAATCAATGGGACTGACATATTGCCCCCTAGTTAGTAAAATATAATATATTTTTTCTGATCCAGGCATTCATAGCATGAGGGGGAATTAGCTCAAGTGGTAGAGCGCTCGCTTTGCATGTGAGAGGCAGTGGGATCGATGCCCACATTCTCCAAACAGCTCCATCTCGTCATCCCGTGCATGTTTTAGCAAGCTTGCTTTTTATGAAAAGATTATTTGAAATGGGTTGTCTAAATTTATCTTTCATTCATTTTTTAACACTGCTTATTCTGTTCAGGGTCGCATGGTGCTTGAGCCTATCCCAGCAGACTTTGTACGATGACAAACTATACCCTAAACTCGTGACTAGACTAAACCTTACCAGTCGTTGGGCATTCATGACTCTTATTTCTGAAAACATTCAAAGACACAATGTTTTGCAAGAGTTATGTTGCCCCATTTAGTAGCCATTGTTTTTATGGTGGGCAGATTGGACCAGACTCAATACCTTCATTATAGTTAACACCCATGCTTAGGAAGATCTTGAATGTATCCAAGACTTTGTCTTACCAAGATTTCTGACCTTGAGGAATTGATTCTTGGGAGAGTATAAATTCTTTGCACATGAGGGCTAGCACCCTTGGTCCTCATATTCCCAACTACATGAGTGTCTACTTGTCTGAAATGACATGGATAATGTCTGAATGCAGAAACGCTTTGAGTATCGTGACTTAACCTAAAGGTGCATTGTATTGAGCACACAGGTTCAATTCATTCTCTTAGGACAATGCATAACTTCCACAAACATTAAGGACTCCACATCTGAATTTCTAACAGACCCTTAGACCAAGGAAAAATGACACATTTCCCCCAGTTTCCAATTGCTACTTCACAGTGCCTTCATTACTGTAAGAGACAAGTCTTTAGAAGAATGTTTGTGTTTTCGTGAAATTTAGAAGAACTGGACATTAAATGTTTGGTGTAACATTAAAGAAATTTGACCAATGTCATTGCTTCTATGGACATCCTTCAAGAAAGTGACCAGACAGGTAGGAACTATTATAAGGGGAATTAGCTCAAGTGGTAGAGTGCTCGCTTAGCATGTGAGAGGCAGTGGGATCGATGCCCACATTCTCCATCAGAAATCTACTGTTGTTTGCCTGATTAAGGCACCAAGTCTAATGTGGTTTAAATTTATATCTCTGAAAAGACTCGAAGCCAATGTCATTTTGCAGGAATTTAGTAGTCCCATTGTGTATGCATTTTAAGTATTTTGGCTCAGTGGAGCAGAGTAAAATTCATGAGTGAAAGTACAACTCGTGATTCTTAAGTGTAGGTAGGTCCTTTTCTAACCTAGTGTTATGTTGTCAAGGATCAAACTTCAACCATGCAAACTGGCAGAGAAAGACATTACAGTTAATTCACGATGAGGATGGGAATAGAACCCATGCGTTTAGAACACAATGGATTAGCAGTCCATCACCTTAGCATCACGTCCCCTCATCGCCAATGTGCTGAGGTACGTGGGAATCAATGGGACTGACATATTGCCCCCTAGTTAGTAAAATATAATATATTTTTTCTGATCCAGGCATTCATAGCATGAGGGGGAATTAGCTCAAGTGGTAGAGCGCTCGCTTTGCATGTGAGAGGCAGTGGGATCGATGCCCACATTCTCCAAACAGCTCCATCTCGTCATCCTGTGGATGTTTTAGCAAGCTTGCTTTTCATGAAAAGATTATTTGAAATGGGTTGTCTAAATTTATCTTTCATTCATTTTTTAACACTGCTTATTCTGTTCAGGGTCGCATGGTGCTTGAGCCTATCCCAGCAGACTTTGTACGATGACAAACTATACCCTAAACTCGTGACTAGACTAAACCTTACCAGTCGTTGGGCATTCATGACTCTTATTTCTGAAAACATTCAAAGACACAATGTTTTGCAAGAGTTATGTTGCCCCATTTAGTAGCCATTGTTTTTATGGTGGGCAGATTGGACCAGACTCAATACCTTCATTATAGTTAACACCCATGCTTAGGAAGATCTTGAATGTATCCAAGACTTTGTCTTACCAAGATTTCTGACCTTGAGGAATTGATTCTTGGGAGAGTATAAATTCTTTGCACGTGAGGGCTAGCACCCTTGGTCCTCATATTCCCAACTACATGAGTGTCTACTTGTCTGAAATGACATGGATAATGTCTGAATGCAGAAACGCTTTGAGTATCGTGACTTAACCTAAAGGTGCATTGTATTGAGCACACAGGTTCAATTCATTCTCTTAGGACAATGCATAACTTCCACAAACATTAAGGACTCCACATCTGAATTTCTAACAGACCCTTAGACCAAGGAAAAATGACACATTTCCCCCAGTTTCCAATTGCTACTTCACAGTGCCTTCATTACTGTAAGAGACAAGTCTTTAGAAGAATGTTTGTGTTTTCGTGAAATTTAGAAGAACTGGACATTAAATGTTTGGTGTAACATTAAAGAAATTTGACCAATGTCATTGCTTCTATGGACATCCTTCAAGAAAGTGACCAGACAGGTAGGAACTATTATAAGGGGAATTAGCTCAAGTGGTAGAGCGCTCGCTTAGCATGTGAGAGGCAGTGGGATCGATGCCCACATTCTCCATCTGAAATCTACTGTTGTTTGCCTGATTAAGGCACCAAGTCTAATGTGGTTTAAATTTATATCTCTGAAAAGACTTGAAGCCAATGTCATTTTGCAGGAATTTAGTAGTCCCATTGTGTATGCATTTTAAGTATTTTGGCTCAGTGGAGCAGAGTAAAATTCATGAGTGAAAGTACAACTCGTGATTCTTAAGTGTAGGTAGGTCCTTTTCTATCCTAGTGTTATGTTGTCAAGGATCAAACTTCAACCATGCAAACTGGCAGAGAAAGACATTACAGTTAATTCACGATGAGGATGGGAATAGAACCCATGCGTTTAGAACACAATGGATTAGCAGTCCATCACCTTAGCGTCACGTCCCCTCATCGCCAATGTGCTGAGGTACGTGGGAATCAATGGGACTGACATATTGCCCCCTAGTTAGTAAAATATAATATATTTTTTCTGATCCAGACATTCATAGCATGAGGGGGAATTAGCTCAAGTGGTAGAGCGCTCGCTTTGCATGTGAGAGGCAGTGGGATCGATGCCCACATTCTCCAAACAGCTCCATCTCGTCATCCCGTGGATGTTTTAGCAAGCTTGCTTTTTATGAAAAGATTATTTGAAATGGGTTGTCTAAATTTATCTTTCATTCATTTTTTAACACTGCTTATTCTGTTCAGGGTCGCATGGTGCTTGAGCCTATCCCAGCAGACTTTGTACGATGACAAACTATACCCTAAACTCGTGACTAGACTAAACCTTACCAGTCGTTGGGCATTCATGACTCTTATTTCTGAAAACATTCAAAGACACAATGTTTTGCAAGAGTTATGTTGCCCCATTTAGTAGCCATTGTTTTTATGGTGGGCAGATTGGACCAGACTCAATACCTTCATTATAGTTAACACCCATGCTTAGGAAGATCTTGAATGTATCCAAGACTTTGTCTTACCAAGATTTCTGACCTTGAGGAATTGATTCTTGGGAGAGTATAAATTCTTTGCACATGAGGGCTAGCACCCTTGGTCCTCATATTCCCAACTACATGAGTGTCTACTTGTCTGAAATGACATGGATAATGTCTGAATGCAGAAACGCTTTGAGTATCGTGACTTAACCTAAAGGTGCATTGTATTGAGCACACAGGTTCAATTCATTCTCTTAGGACAATGCATAACTTCCACAAACATTAAGGACTCCACATCTGAATTTCTAACAGACCCTTAGACCAAGGAAAAATGACACATTTCCCCCAGTTTCCAATTGCTACTTCACAGTGCCTTCATTACTGTAAGAGACAAGTCTTTAGAAGAATGTTTGTGTTTTCGTGAAATTTAGAAGAACTGGACATTAAATGTTTGGTGTAACATTAAAGAAATTTGACCAATGTCATTGCTTCTATGGACATCCTTCAAGAAAGTGACCAGACAGGTAGGAACTATTATAAGGGGAATTAGCTCAAGTGGTAGAGCGCTCGCTTAGCATGTGAGAGGCAGTGGGATCGATGCCCACATTCTCCATCAGAAATCTACTGTTGTTTGCCTGATTAAGGCACCAAGTCTAATGTGGTTTAAATTTATATCTCTGAAAAGACTCGAAGCCAATGTCATTTTGCAGGAATTTAGTAGTCCCATTGTGTATGCATTTTAAGTATTTTGGCTCAGTGGAGCAGAGTAAAATTCATGAGTGAAAGTACAACTCGTGATTCTTAAGTGTAGGTAGGTCCTTTTCTATCCTAGTGTTATGTTGTCAAGGATCAAACTTCAACCATGCAAACTGGCAGAGAAAGACATTACAGTTAATTCACGATGAGGATGGGAATAGAACCCATGCGTTTAGAACACAATGGATTAGCAGTCCATCACCTTAGCGTCACGTCCCCTCATCGCCAATGTGCTGAGGTACGTGGGAATCAATGGGACTGACATATTGCCCCCTAGTTAGTAAAATATAATATATTTTTTCTGATCCAGACATTCATAGCATGAGGGGGAATTAGCTCAAGTGGTAGAGCGCTCGCTTTGCATGTGAGAGGCAGTGGGATCGATGCCCACATTCTCCAAACAGCTCCATCTCGTCATCCCGTGGATGTTTTAGCAAGCTTGCTTTTTATGAAAAGATTATTTGAAATGGGTTGTCTAAATTTATCTTTCATTCATTTTTTAACACTGCTTATTCTGTTCAGGGTCGCATGGTGCTTGAGCCTATCCCAGCAGACTTTGTACGATGACAAACTATACCCTAAACTCGTGACTAGACTAAACCTTACCAGTCGTTGGGCATTCATGACTCTTATTTCTGAAAACATTCAAAGACACAATGTTTTGCAAGAGTTATGTTGCCCCATTTAGTAGCCATTGTTTTTATGGTGGGCAGATTGGACCAGACTCAATACCTTCATTATAGTTAACACCCATGCTTAGGAAGATCTTGAATGTATCCAAGACTTTGTCTTACCAAGATTTCTGACCTTGAGGAATTGATTCTTGGGAGAGTATAAATTCTTTGCACATGAGGGCTAGCACCCTTGGTCCTCATATTCCCAACTACATGAGTGTCTACTTGTCTGAAATGACATGGATAATGTCTGAATGCAGAAACGCTTTGAGTATCGTGACTTAACCTAAAGGTGCATTGTATTGAGCACACAGGTTCAATTCATTCTCTTAGGACAATGCATAACTTCCACAAACATTAAGGACTCCACATCTGAATTTCTAACAGACCCTTAGACCAAGGAAAAATGACACATTTCCCCCAGTTTCCAATTGCTACTTCACAGTGCCTTCATTACTGTAAGAGACAAGTCTTTAGAAGAATGTTTGTGTTTTCGTGAAATTTAGAAGAACTGGACATTAAATGTTTGGTGTAACATTAAAGAAATTTGACCAATGTCATTGCTTCTATGGACATCCTTCAAGAAAGTGACCAGACAGGTAGGAACTATTATAAGGGGAATTAGCTCAAGTGGTAGAGCGCTCGCTTAGCATGTGAGAGGCAGTGGGATCGATGCCCACATTCTCCATCAGAAATCTACTGTTGTTTGCCTGATTAAGGCACCAAGTCTAATGTGGTTTAAATTTATATCTCTGAAAAGACTCGAAGCCAATGTCATTTTGCAGGAATTTAGTAGTCCCATTGTGTATGCATTTTAAGTATTTTGGCTCAGTGGAGCAGAGTAAAATTCATGAGTGAAAGTACAACTCGTGATTCTTAAGTGTAGGTAGGTCCTTTTCTAACCTAGTGTTATGTTGTCAAGGATCAAACTTCAACCATGCAAACTGGCAGAGAAAGACATTACAGTTAATTCACGATGAGGATGGGAATAGAACCCATGCGTTTAGAACACAATGGATTAGCAGTCCATCACCTTAGCATCACGTCCCCTCATCGCCAATGTGCTGAGGTACGTGGGAATCAATGGGACTGACATATTGCCCCCTAGTTAGTAAAATATAATATATTTTTTCTGATCCAGGCATTCATAGCATGAGGGGGAATTAGCTCAAGTGGTAGAGCGCTCGCTTTGCATGTGAGAGGCAGTGGGATCGATGCCCACATTCTCCAAACAGCTCCATCTCGTCATCCCGTGGATGTTTTAGCAAGCTTGCTTTTTATGAAAAGATTATTTGAAATGGGTTGTCTAAATTTATCTTTCATTCATTTTTTAACACTGCTTATTCTGTTCAGGGTCGCATGGTGCTTGAGCCTATCCCAGCAGACTTTGTACGATGACAAACTATACCCTAAACTCGTGACTAGACTAAACCTTACCAGTCGTTGGGCATTCATGACTCTTATTTCTGAAAACATTCAAAGACACAATGTTTTGCAAGAGTTATGTTGCCCCATTTAGTAGCTATTGTTTTGATGGTGGGCAGATTGTACCAGACTCAATACCTTCATTATAGTTAACACCCATGCTTAAGAAGATCTTGAATGTATCCAAGACTTTGTCTTACCACGATTTCGGACCTTGAGGAATGATTCTTGGGAGAGTATAAATTCTTTGCACATGAGGGCTAGCACCCTTTGTCCTCATATTCCTAACTACATGAGTGACTACTTTTCTGAAATGCCATGGATAATGTCTGAATTCAGAAACGCTTTGAGTATCGTGACTTAACCTAAAGGTGCATTGTATTGAACACACAGGTTCCATTCATTCTCTTAGGACAATGCATAACTTCCACAAACATTAAGGACTCCACATCTGAATTTCTAGCAGACCCTTAGACCAAGGAAGAATTACACATTTCCCCCAGTTTCCAATTGCTACTTCACAGTGCCTTCATTACTGTAAGAGACAAGTCTTAAGAAGCATGTTTGTGTTTTCGTGAAATTTAGAAGAACTGGACATTGAATGTTTGGTGTAACATTGAAGAAATTTGACCAATGTCATTGCTTCAATGGACATCCTTGAAGAAAGTGACCAGACAGGTAGGAACTATTATAAGGGGGATTAGCTCAAGTGGTAGAGCGCTCGCTTAGCATGTGAGAGGCAGTGGGATCGATGCCCACATTCTCCATCTGAAATCTACAGTTGTTTGCCTGATTAAGGCACCAAGTCTAATGTGGTTTAAATTTATATCTCTGAAAAGACTTGAAGCCAATGTCATTTTGCAGGAATTTAGTAGTCCCATTGTGTATGCATTTTAAGTATTTTGGCTCAGTGGAGCAGAGTAAAATTCATGAGTGAAAGTACAACTCGTGATTCTTAAGTGTAGGTAGGTCCTTTTCTATCCTAGTGTTATGTTGTCAAGGATCAAACTTCAACCATGCAAACTGGCAGAGAAAGACATTACAGTTAATTCACGATGAGGATGGGAATAGAACCCATGCGTTTAGAACACAATGGATTAGCAGTCCATCACCTTAGCGTCACGTCCCCTCATCGCCAATGTGCTGAGGTACGTGGGAATCAATGGGACTGACATATTGCCCCCTAGTTAGTAAAATATAATATATTTTTTCTGATCCAGACATTCATAGCATGAGGGGGAATTAGCTCAAGTGGTAGAGCGCTCGCTTTGCATGTGAGAGGCAGTGGGATCGATGCCCACATTCTCCAAACAGCTCCATCTCGTCATCCCGTGCATGTTTTAGCAAGCTTGCTTTTTATGAAAATATTATTTGAAATGGGTTGTCTAAATTTATCTTTCATTCATTTTTTAACACTGCTTATTCTGTTCAGGGTCGCATGGTGCTTGAGCCTATCCCAGCAGACTTTGTACGATGACAAACTATACCCTAAACTCGTGACTAGACTAAACCTTACCAGTCGTTGGGCATTCATGACTCTTATTTCTGAAAACATTCAAAGACACAATGTTTTGCAAGAGTTATGTTGCCCCATTTAGTAGCCATTGTTTTTATGGTGGGCAGATTGGACCAGACTCAATACCTTCATTATAGTTAACACCCATGCTTAGGAAGATCTTGAATGTATCCAAGACTTTGTCTTACCAAGATTTCTGACCTTGAGGAATTGATTCTTGGGAGAGTATAAATTCTTTGCACGTGAGGGCTAGCACCCTTGGTCCTCATATTCCCAACTACATGAGTGTCTACTTGTCTGAAATGACATGGATAATGTCTGAATGCAGAAACGCTTTGAGTATCGTGACTTAACCTAAAGGTGCATTGTATTGAGCACACAGGTTCAATTCATTCTCTTAGGACAATGCATAACTTCCACAAACATTAAGGACTCCACATCTGAATTTCTAACAGACCCTTAGACCAAGGAAAAATGACACATTTCCCCCAGTTTCCAATTGCTACTTCACAGTGCCTTCATTACTGTAAGAGACAAGTCTTTAGAAGAATGTTTGTGTTTTCGTGAAATTTAGAAGAACTGGACATTAAATGTTTGGTGTAACATTAAAGAAATTTGACCAATGTCATTGCTTCTATGGACATCCTTCAAGAAAGTGACCAGACAGGTAGGAACTATTATAAGGGGAATTAGCTCAAGTGGTAGAGCGCTCGCTTAGCATGTGAGAGGCAGTGGGATCGATGCCCACATTCTCCATCTGAAATCTACTGTTGTTTGCCTGATTAAGGCACCAAGTCTAATGTGGTTTAAATTTATATCTCTGAAAAGACTTGAAGCCAATGTCATTTTGCAGGAATTTAGTAGTCCCATTGTGTATGCATTTTAAGTATTTTGGCTCAGTGGAGCAGAGTAAAATTCATGAGTGAAAGTACAACTCGTGATTCTTAAGTGTAGGTAGGTCCTTTTCTATCCTAGTGTTATGTTGTCAAGGATCAAACTTCAACCATGCAAACTGGCAGAGAAAGACATTACAGTTAATTCACGATGAGGATGGGAATAGAACCCATGCGTTTAGAACACAATGGATTAGCAGTCCATCACCTTAGCGTCACGTCCCCTCATCGCCAATGTGCTGAGGTACGTGGGAATCAATGGGACTGACATATTGCCCCCTAGTTAGTAAAATATAATATATTTTTTCTGATCCAGACATTCATAGCATGAGGGGGTATTAGCTCAAGTGGTAGAGCGCTCGCTTTGCATGTGAGAGGCAGTGGGATCGATGCCCACATTCTCCAAACAGCTCCATCTCGTCATCCCGTGGATGTTTTAGCAAGCTTGCTTTTTATGAAAAGATTATTTGAAATGGGTTGTCTAAATTTATCTTTCATTCATTTTTTAACACTGCTTATTCTGTTCAGGGTCGCATGGTGCTTGAGCCTATCCCAGCAGACTTTGTACGATGACAAACTATACCCTAAACTCGCGACTAGACTAAACCTTACCAGTCGTTGGGCATTCATGACTCTTATTTCTGAAAACATTCAAAGACACAATGTTTTGCAAGAGTTATGTTGCCCCATTTAGTAGCCATTGTTTTTATGGTGGGCAGATTGGACCAGACTCAATACCTTCATTATAGTTAACACCCATGCTTAGGAAGATCTTGAATGTATCCAAGACTTTGTCTTACCAAGATTTCTGACCTTGAGGAATTGATTCTTGGGAGAGTATAAATTCTTTGCACATGAGGGCTAGCACCCTTGGTCCTCATATTCCCAACTACATGAGTGTCTACTTGTCTGAAATGACATGGATAATGTCTGAATGCAGAAACGCTTTGAGTATCGTGACTTAACCTAAAGGTGCATTGTATTGAGCACACAGGTTCAATTCATTCTCTTAGGACAATGCATAACTTCCACAAACATTAAGGACTCCACATCTGAATTTCTAACAGACCCTTAGACCAAGGAAAAATGACACATTTCCCCCAGTTTCCAATTGCTACTTCACAGTGCCTTCATTACTGTAAGAGACAAGTCTTTAGAAGAATGTTTGTGTTTTCGTGAAATTTAGAAGAACTGGACATTAAATGTTTGGTGTAACATTAAAGAAATTTGACCAATGTCATTGCTTCTATGGACATCCTTCAAGAAAGTGACCAGACAGGTAGGAACTATTATAAGGGGAATTAGCTCAAGTGGTAGAGCGCTTGCTTAGCATGTGAGAGGCAGTGGGATTGATGCCCACATTCTCCATCAGAAATCTACTGTTGTTTGCCTGATTAAGGCACCAAGTCTAATGTGGTTTAAATTTATATCTCTGAAAAGACTTGAAGCCAATGTCATTTTGCAGGAATTTAGTAGTCCCATTGTGTATGCATTTTAAGTATTTTGGCTCAGTGGAACAGAGTAAAATTCATGATTGAAAGTACAACTCGTGATTCTTAAGTGTAGGTAGGTCCTTTTCTAACCTAGTGTTATGTTGTCAAGGGTCAAACTTCAACCATGCAAACTGGCAGAGAAAGACATTACAGCAAATTCACGATGAGGATGGGAATAGAACCCATGCGTGTAGAACACAATGGATTAGCAGTCCATCACCTTAGCCTCTTGGTCCCCTCATTGCCAATGTGCTGAGGTACGTGGGAATCAATGGGACTGACATATTGCCCCCTAGTTAGTAAAATGTAATATATTTTTTCTGATCCAGGCATTCAGAGCATGAGGGGGAATTAGCTCAAGTGGTAGAGCGCTCGCTTAGCATGTGAGAGGCAGTGGGATCGATGCCCACATTCTCCAAACAGCTCCATCTTGTCATCCCGTGGATGTTTTAGCAAGCTTGCTTTTTATGAAAAGATTATTTGAAATGCGTTGTCTAAATTTATCTTTCATTCATTTTAAACACTGCTTATTCTGTTCAGGGTCGCCTGGTGCTTGAGCCTATCCCAGCAGACTTTGTCCGATGACAAACTATACCCTAAACTCGTGACTAGACTAAACCTTACCAGTCGTTGGGCATTCATGACTCTTATTTCTGAAAACATTCAAAGACACAATGTTTTGCAAGAGTTATGTTGCCCCATTTAGTAGCCATTGTTTTTATGGTGGGCAGATTGGACCAGACTCAATACCTTCATTATAGTTAACACCCATGCTTAAGAAGATCTTGAATGTTTCCAAGACTTTGTCTTACCAAGTTTTCTGACCTTGAGGAATTGATTCTTGGGAGAGTATAAATTCTTTGCACATGAGGGCTAGCACCCTTGGTCCTCATATTCCCAACTACATGAGTGTCTACTTGTCTGAAATGCCATGGATAATGTCTGAATGCAGAAACGCTTTGAGTATCGTGACTTAATCTAAAGGTGCATTGTATTGAACACACAGGTTCAATTCATTCTCTTAGGACAATGCATAACTTCCACAAACATTAAGGACTACACATCTGAATTTCTAACAGACCCTTAGACCAAGGAAAAATGACACATTTCCCCCAGTTTCCAATTGCTACTTCACAGTGCCTTCATTACTGTAAGAGACAAGTCTTTAGAAGCATGTTTGTGTTTTCGTGAAATTTAGAAGAACTGGACATTGAATGTTTGGTGTAACATTGAAGAAATTTGACCAATGTCATTGCTTCTATGGACATCCTTCAAGAAAGTGACCAGACAGGTAAAAAATATTGTAAGGGGAATTAGCTCAAGTGGTAGAGCGCTCGCTTAGCATGTGAGAGGCAGTGGGATCGATGTCCACATTCTCCATCTGAAATCTACTGTTGTTTGCCTGATTAAGGCACCAAGTCTAATGTGGTTTAAATTTGTATCTCTGAAAAGACTCGAAGCCAATGTCATTTTGCAGGAATTTAGTAGTCCCATTGTGTATGCATTTTAAGTATTTTGCCTCAGTGGAGCAGAGTAAAATTCATGAGTGAAAGTACAACTCGTGATTCTTAAGTGTAGGTAGGTCCTTTTCTAACCTAGTGTTATGTTGTCAAGGATCAAACTTCAACCATGCAAACTGGCAGAGAAAGACATTACAGCAAATTCACGATGAGGATGGGAATAGAACCCATGCGTGTAGAACACAATGGATTAGCAGTCCATCACCTTAGCCTCTTGGTCCCCTCATTGCCAATGTGCTGAGGTACGTGGGAATCAATGGGACTGACATATTGCCCCCTAGTTAGTAAAATGTAACATATTTTTTCTGATCCAGGCATTCAGAGCATGAGGGGGAATTAGCTCAAGTGGTAGAGCGCTCGCTTTGCATGTGAGAGGCAGTGGGATCCATGCCCACATTCTCCAAACAGCTCCATCTCGTCATCCCGTGGATGTTTTAGCAAGCTTGCTTTTTATGAAAAGATTATTTGAAATGCGTTGTCTAAATTTATCTTTCATTCATTTTTTAACACTGCTTATTCTGTTCAGGGTCGCATGGTGCTTGAGCCTATCCCAGCAGACTTTGTACGATGACAAACTATACCCTAAACTCGTGACTAGACTAAACTTTACTAGTCGTTGGGCATTCATGACTCTTATTTCTGAAAACATTCAAAGACACAATGTTTTGCAAGAGTTATGTTGCCCCATTTAGTATCCAATGTTTTTATGGTGGGCAGATTGGACCAGACTCAATACCTTCATTATAGTTAACACCCATGCTTAGGAAGATCTTGAATGTATCCAAGACTTTGTCTTACCAAGATTTCTGACCTTGAGGAATTGATTCTTGGGAGAGTATAAATTCTTTGCACATGAGGGCTAGCACCCTTGGTCCTCATATTCCCAACTACATGAGTGTCTACTTGTCTGAAATGACATGGATAATGTCTGAATGCAGAAACGCTTTGAGTATCGTGACTTAACCTAAAGGTGCATTGTATTGAGCACACAGGTTCAATTCATTCTCTTAGGACAATGCATAACTTCCACAAACATTAAGGACTCCACATCTGAATTTCTAACAGACCCTTAGACCAAGGAAAAAATGACACATTTCCCCCAGTTTCCAATTGCTACTTCACAGTGCCTTCATTACTGTAAGAGACAAGTCTTTAGAAGAATGTTTGTGTTTTCGTGAAATTTAGAATAACTGGACATTAAATGTTTGGTGTAACATTAAAGAAATTTGACCAATGTCATTGCTTCTATGGACATCCTTCAAGAAAGTGACCAGACAGGTAGGTAATATTATAAGGGGAATTAGCTCAAGTGGTAGAGTGCTCGCTTAGCATGTGAGAGGTAGTGGGATCGATGCCCACATTCTCCATCACAATTCTACATTTGTTTGCCTGATTAAGGCACCAAGTCTAATGTGGTTTAAATTTATATCTTTGAAAAGACTTGAAGCCAATGTCATTTTGCAGGAATTTAGTAGTCCCATTGTGTATGCATTTTAAGTATTTTGGCTCAGTGGAGCAGAGTAAAATTCGTGATTGGAAGTACAACTCGTGATTCTTAAGTGTAGGTAGGTCCTTTTCTAACCTAGTGTTATGTTGTCAAGGATCAAACTTCAACCATGCAAACTGGCAGAGAAAGACATTACAGTTAATTCACAATGAGGATGGGAATAGAACCCATGCGTTTAGAACACAATGGATTAGCAGTCCATCACCTTAGCGTCACGTCCCCTCATCGCCAATGTGCTGAGGTACGTGGGAATCAATGGGACTGACATATTGCCCCCTAGTGAGTAAAATATAATATATTTTTTCTGATCCAGGTATTCATAGCATGAGGGGGAATTAGCTCAAGTGGTAGAGCGCTCGCTTTGCATGTGAGAGGCAGTGGGATCGATGCCCACATTCTCCAAACAGCTCCATCTCGTCATCCCGTGGATGTTTTAGCAAGCTTGCTTTTTATGAAAAGATTATTTGAAATGGGTTGTCTAAATTTATCTTTCATTCATTTTTTAACACTGCTTATTCTGTTCAGGGTCGCATGGTGCTTGAGCCTATCCCAGCAGACTTTGTACGATGACAAACTATACCCTAAACTCGTGACTAGACTAAACCTTACCAGTCGTTGGGCATTCATGACTCATATTTCTGAAAACATTCAAAGACACAATGTTTTGCAAGAGTTATGTTGCCCCATTTAGTAGCCATTGTTTTTATGGTGGGCAGATTGGACCAGACTCAATATCTTCATTATAGTTAACACCCATGCTTAGGAAGATCTTGAATGTATCCAAGACTTTGTCTTACCAAGATTTCTGACCTAGAGGAATTGATTCTTGGGAGAGTATAAATTCTTTGCACATGAGGGCTAGCACCCTTGGTCCTCATATTCCCAACTACATGAGTGTCTACTTGTCTGAAATGACATGGATAATGTCTGAATGCAGAAACGCTTTGAGTATCGTGACTTAACCTAAAGGTGCATTGTATTGAGCACACAGGTTCAATTCATTCTCTTAGGACAATGCATAACTTCCACAAACATTAAGGACTCCATATCTGAATTTCTAACAGACCCTTAGACCAAGGAAAAATGACACATTTCCCCCAGTTTCCAATTGCTACTTCACAGTGCCTTCATTACTGTAAGAGACAAGTCTTTAGAAGAATGTTTGTGTTTTCGTGAAATTTAGAAGAACTGGACATTAAATGTTTGGTGTAACATTAAAGAAATTTGACCAATGTCATTGCTTCTATGGACATCCTTCAAGAAAGTGACCAGACAGGTAGGAAATATTATAAGGGGAATTAGCTCAAGTGGTAGAGCGCTCGCTTAGCATGTGAGAGGTAGTGGGATTGATGCCCACATTCTCCATCTGAAATCTGTTGTTGTTTGCCTGATTAAGGCACCAAGTCTAATGTGGTTTAAATTTATATCTTTGAAAAGATTCGAAGCCAATGTCATTTTGCAGGAATTTAGTAGTCCCATTGTGTATGCATTTTAAGTATTTTGGCTCAGTGGAGCAGAGTAAAATTCATGAGTGAAAGTACAACTCGTGATTCTTAAGTGTAGGTAGGTCCTTTTCTAACCTAGTGTTATGTTGTCAAGGATCAAACTTCAACCATGCAAACTGGCAGAGAAAGACATTACAGCAAATTCACGATGAGGATGGGAATAGAACCCATGCGTGTAGAACACAATGGATTAGCAGTCCATCACCTTAGCCTCTTGGTCCCCTCATCGCCAATGTGCTGAGGTACGTGGGAATCAATGGGACTGACATATTGCCCCCTAGTTAGTAAAATGTAATATATTTTTTCTGATCCAGGCATTCAGAGCATGAGGGGGAATTAGCTCAAGTGGTAGAGCGCTCGCTTTGCATGTGAGAGGCAGTGGGATTGATGCCCACATTCTCCAAACAGCTCCATCTTGTCATCCCGTGGATGTTTCAGCAAGCTTGCTTTTTATGAAAAGATTATTTGAAATGCGTTGTCTAAATTTATCTTTCATTCATTTTTTAACACTGCTTATTCTGTTCAGGGTCGCATGGTGCTTGAGCCTATCCCAGCAGACTTTGTACGATGACAAACTATACCCTAAACTCGTGACTAGACTAAACTTTACTAGTCGTTGGGCATTCATGACTCTTATTTCTGAAAACATTCAAAGACACAATGTTTTGCAAGAGTTATGTTGCCCCATTTAGTATCCAATGTTTTTATGGTGGGCAGATTGGACCAGACTCAATACCTTCATTATAGTTAACACCCATGCTTAGGAAGATCTTGAATGTATCCAAGACTTTGTCTTACCAAGATTTCTGACCTTGAGGAATTGATTCTTGGGAGAGTATAAATTCTTTGCACATGAGGGCTAGCACCCTTGGTCCTCATATTCCCAACTACATGAGTGTCTACTTGTCTGAAATGACATGGATAATGTCTGAATGCAGAAACGCTTTGAGTATCGTGACTTAACCTAAAGGTGCATTGTATTGAGCACACAGGTTCAATTCATTCTCTTAGGACAATGCATAACTTCCACAAACATTAAGGACTCCACATCTGAATTTCTAACAGACCCTTAGACCAAGGAAAAAATGACACATTTCCCCCAGTTTCCAATTGCTACTTCACAGTGCCTTCATTACTGTAAGAGACAAGTCTTTAGAAGAATGTTTGTGTTTTCGTGAAATTTAGAAGAACTGGACATTAAATGTTTGGTGTAACATTAAAGAAATTTGACCAATGTCATTGCTTCTATGGACATCCTTCAAGAAAGTGACCAGACAGGTGGGAAATATTATAAGGGGAATTAGCTCAAGTGGTAGAGCGCTCGCTTAGCATGTGAGAGGTAGTGGGATTGATGCCCACATTCTCCATCTGAAATCTGTTGTTGTTTGCCTGATTAAGGCACCAAGTCTAATGTGGTTTAAATTTATATCTTTGAAAAGATTCGAAGCCAATGTCATTTTGCAGGAATTTAGTAGTCCCATTGTGTATGCATTTTAAGTATTTTGGCTCAGTGGAGCAGAGTAAAATTCATGAGTGAAAGTACAACTCGTGATTCTTAAGTGTAGGTAGGTCCTTTTCTAACCTAGTGTTATGTTGTCAAGGATCAAACTTCAACCATGCAAACTGGCAGAGAAAGACATTACAGCAAATTCACGATGAGGATGGGAATAGAACCCATGCGTGTAGAACACAATGGATTAGCAGTCCATCACCTTAGCCTCTTGGTCCCCTCATCGCCAATGTGCTGAGGTACGTGGGAATCAATGGGACTGACATATTGCCCCCTAGTTAGTAAAATGTAACATATTTTTTCTGATCCAGGCATTCAGAGCATGAGGGGGAATTAGCTCAAGTGGTAGAGCGCTCGCTTTGCATGTGAGAGGCAGTGGGATCGATGCCCACATTCTCCAAACAGCTCCATCTTGTCATCCCGTGGATGTTTCAGCAAGCTTGCTTTTTATGAAAAGATTATTTGAAATGCGTTGTCTAAATTTATCTTTCATTCATTTTTTAACACTGCTTATTCTGTTCAGGGTCGCATGGTGCTTGAGCCTATCCCAGCAGACTTTGTACGATGACAAACTATACCCTAAACTCGTGACTAGACTAAACTTTACTAGTCGTTGGGCATTCATGACTCTTATTTCTGAAAACATTCAAAGACACAATGTTTTGCAAGAGTTATGTTGCCCCATTTAGTATCCAATGTTTTTATGGTGGGCAGATTGGACCAGACTCAATACCTTCATTATAGTTAACACCCATGCTTAGGAAGATCTTGAATGTATCCAAGACTTTGTCTTACCAAGATTTCTGACCTTGAGGAATTGATTCTTGGGAGAGTATAAATTCTTTGCACATGAGGGCTAGCACCCTTGGTCCTCATATTCCCAACTACATGAGTGTCTACTTGTCTGAAATGACATGGATAATGTCTGAATGCAGAAACGCTTTGAGTATCGTGACTTAACCTAAAGGTGCATTGTATTGAGCACACAGGTTCAATTCATTCTCTTAGGACAATGCATAACTTCCACAAACATGAAGGACTCCACATCTGAATTTCTAACAGACCCTAAGACCAAGGAAAAAATGACACATTTCCCCCAGTTTCCAATTGCTACTTCACAGTGCCTTCATTACTGTAAGAGACAAGTCTTTAGAAGAATGTTTGTGTTTTCGTGAAATTTAGAATAACTGGACATTAAATGTTTGGTGTAACATTAAAGAAATTTGACCAATGTCATTGCTTCTATGGACATCCTTCAAGAAAGTGACCAGACAGGTAGGTAATATTATAAGGGGAATTAGCTCAAGTGGTAGAGCGCTCGCTTAGCATGTGAGAGGTAGTGGGATCGATGCCCACATTCTCCATCACAATTCTACATTTGTTTGCCTGATTAAGGCACCAAGTCTAATGTGGTTTAAATTTATATCTTTGAAAAGACTTGAAGCCAATGTCATTTTGCAGGAATTTAGTAGTCCCATTGTGTATGCATTTTAAGTATTTTGGCTCAGTGGAGCAGAGTAAAATTCGTGATTGAAAGTACAACTCGTGATTCTTAAGTGTAGGTAGGTCCTTTTCTAACCTAGTGTTATGTTGTCAAGGATCAAACTTCAACCATGCAAACTGGCAGAGAAAGACATTACAGCAAATTCACGATGAGGATGGGAATAGAACCCATGCGTGTAGAACACAATGGATTAGCAGTCCATCACCTTAGCCTCTTGGTCCCCTCATTGCCAATGTGCTGAGGTACGTGGGAATCAATGGGACTGACATATTGCCCCCTAGTTAGTAAAATGTAATATATTTTTTCTGATCCAGGCGTTTAGAGCATGAGGGGGAATTAGCTCAAGTGGTAGAGCGCTCGCTTTGCATGTGAGAGGCAGTGGGATCGATGCCCACATTCTCCAAACAGCTCCATCTTGTCATCCCGTGGATGTTTTAGCAAGCTTGCTTTTTATGAAAAGATTATTTGAAATGCGTTGTCTAAATTTATCTTTCATTCATTTTAAACACTGCTTATTCTGTTCAGGGTCGCCTGGTGCTTGAGCCTATCCCAGCAGACTTTGTCCGATGACAAACTATACCCTAAACTCGTGACTAGACTAAACCTTACCAGTCGTTGGGCATTCATGACTCTTATTTCTGAAAACATTCAAAGACACAATGTTTTGCAAGAGTTATGTTGCCCCATTTAGTAGCCATTGTTTTTATGGTGGGCAGATTGGACCAGACTCAATACCTTCATTATAGTTAACACCCATGCTTAAGAAGATCTTGAATGTTTCCAAGACTTTGTCTTACCAAGTTTTCTGACCTTGAGGAATTGATTCTTGGGAGAGTATAAATTCTTTGCACATGAGGGCTAGCACCCTTGGTCCTCATATTCCCAACTACATGAGTGTCTACTTGTCTGAAATGCCATGGATAATGTCTGAATGCAGAAACGCTTTGAGTATCGTGACTTAATCTAAAGGTGCATTGTATTGAACACACAGGTTCAATTCATTCTCTTAGGACAATGCATAACTTCCACAAACATTAAGGACTACACATCTGAATTTCTAACAGACCCTTAGACCAAGGAAAAATGACACATTTCCCCCAGTTTCCAATTGCTACTTCACAGTGCCTTCATTACTGTAAGAGACAAGTCTTTAGAAGCATGTTTGTGTTTTCGTGAAATTTAGAAGAACTGGACATTGAATGTTTGGTGTAACATTGAAGAAATTTGACCAATGTCATTGCTTCTATGGACATCCTTCAAGAAAGTGACCAGACAGGTAAAAAATATTGTAAGGGGAATTAGCTCAAGTGGTAGAGCGCTCGCTTAGCATGTGAGAGGCAGTGGGATCGATGTCCACATTCTCCATCTGAAATCTACTGTTGTTTGCCTGATTAAGGCACCAAGTCTAATGTGGTTTAAATTTGTATCTCTGAAAAGACTCGAAGCCAATGTCATTTTGCAGGAATTTAGTAGTCCCATTGTGTATGCATTTTAAGTATTTTGCCTCAGTGGAGCAGAGTAAAATTCATGAGTGAAAGTACAACTCGTGATTCTTAAGTGTAGGTAGGTCCTTTTCTAACCTAGTGTTATGTTGTCAAGGATCAAACTTCAACCATGCAAACTGGCAGAGAAAGACATTACAGCAAATTCACGATGAGGATGGGAATAGAACCCATGCGTGTAGAACACAATGGATTAGCAGTCCATCACCTTAGCCTCTTGGTCCCCTCATTGCCAATGTGCTGAGGTACGTGGGAATCAATGGGACTGACATATTGCCCCCTAGTTAGTAAAATGTAACATATTTTTTCTGATCCAGGCATTCAGAGCATGAGGGGGAATTAGCTCAAGTGGTAGAGCGCTCGCTTTGCATGTGAGAGGCAGTGGGATCGATGCCCACATTCTCCATCACAATTCTACATTTGTTTGCCTGATTAAGGCACCAAGTCTAATGTGGTTTAAATTTATATCTTTGAAAAGACTTGAAGCCAATGTCATTTTGCAGGAATTTAGTAGTCCCATTGTGTATGCATTTTAAGTATTTTGGCTCAGTGGAGCAGAGTAAAATTCATGATTGAAAGTACAACTCGTGATTCTTAAGTGTAGGTAGGTCCTTTTCTAACCTAGTGTTATGTTGTCAAGGATCAAACTTCAACCATGCAAACTGGCAGAGAAAGACATTACAGCAAATTCACGATGAGGATGGGAATAGAACCCATGCGTGTAGAACACAATGGATTAGCAGTCCATCACCTTAGCCTCTTGGTCCCCTCATTGCCAATGTGCTGAGGTACGTGGGAATCAATGGGACTGACATATTGCCCCCTAGTTAGTAAAATGTAATATATTTTTTCTGATCCAGGCGTTTAGAGCATGAGGGGGAATTAGCTCAAGTGGTAGAGCGCTCGCTTTGCATGTGAGAGGCAGTGGGATCGATGCCCACATTCTCCAAACAGCTCCATCTTGTCATCCCGTGGATGTTTTAGCAAGCTTGCTTTTTATGAAAAGATTATTTGAAATGCGTTGTCTAAATTTATCTTTCATTCATTTTAAACACTGCTTATTCTGTTCAGGGTCGCCTGGTGCTTGAGCCTATCCCAGCAGACTTTGTCCGATGACAAACTATACTCTAAACTCGTGACTAGACTAAACCTTACCAGTCGTTGGGCATTCATGACTCTTATTTCTGAAAACATTCAAAGACACAATGTTTTGCAAGAGTTATGTTGCCCGATTTAGTAGCCATTGTTTTTATGGTGGGCAGATTGGACCAGACTCAATACCTTCATTATAGTTAACACCCATGCTTAAGAAGATCTTGAATGTATCCAAGACTTTGTCTTACCAAGAGTTCTGACCTTGAGGAATTGATTCTTGGGAGAGTATAAATTCTTTGCACATGAGGGCTAGCACCCTTGGTCCTCATATTCCCAACTACATGAGTGTCTACTTGTCTGAAATGCCATGGATAATGTCTGAATGCAGAAACGCTTTGAGTATCGTGACTTAATCTAAAGGTGCATTGTATTGAACACACAGGTTCAATTCATTCTCTTAGGACAATGCATAACTTCCACAAACATTAAGGACTACACATCTGAATTTCTAACAGACCCTTAGACCAAGGAAAAATGACACATTTCCCCCAGTTTCCAATTGCTACTTCACAGTGCCTTCATTACTGTAAGAGACAAGTCTTTAGAAGCATGTTTGTGTTTTCGTGAAATTTAGAAGAACTGGACATTGAATGTTTGGTGTAACATTGAAGAAATTTGACCAATGTCATTGCTTCTATGGACATCCTTCAAGAAAGTGACCAGACAGGTAAAAAATATTGTAAGGGGAATTAGCTCAAGTGGTAGAGCGCTCGCTTAGCATGTGAGAGGCAGTGGGATCGATGCCCACATTCTCCATCTGAAATCTACTGTTGTTTGCCTGATTAAGGCACCAAGTCTAATGTGGTTTAAATTTATATTTCTGAAAAGACTCGAAGCCAATGTCATTTTGCAGGAATTGAGTAGTCCCATTGTGTATGCATTTTAAGTATTTTGGCTCAGTGGAGCTTAGTAAAATTCGTGATTGGAAGTACAACTCGTGATTCTTAAGTGTAGGTAGGTCCTTTTCTAACCTAGTGTTATGTTGTCAAGGATCAAACTTCAACCATGCAAACTGGCAGAGAAAGACATTACAGCAAATTCACGATGAGGATGGGAATAGAACCCATGCGTGTAGAACACAATGGATTAGCAGTCCATCACCTTAGCCTCTTGGTCCCCTCATTGCCAATGTGCTGAGGTACGTGGGAATCAATGGGACTGACATATTGCCCCCTAGTTAGTAAAATGTAATATATTTTTTCTGATCCAGGCGTTCAGAGCATGAGGGGGAATTAGCTCAAGTGGTAGAGCGCTCGCTTTGCATGTGAGAGGCAGTGGGATCGATGCCCACATTCTCCAAACAGCTCCATCTTGTCATCCCGTGGATGTTTTAGCAAGCTTGGTTTTTATGAAAAGATTATTTGAAATGCGTTGTCTAAATTTATCTTTCATTCATTTTAAACACTGCTTATTCTGTTCAGGGTCGCCTGGTGCTTGAGCCTATCCCAGCAGACTTTGTCCGATGACAAACTATACCCTAAACTCGTGACTAGACTAAACCTTACCAGTCGTTGGGCATTCATGACTCTTATTTCTGAAAACATTCAAAGACACAATGTTTTGCAAGAGTTATGTTGCCCCATTTAGTAGCCATTGTTTTTATGGTGGGCAGATTGGACCAGACTCAATACCTTCATTATAGTTAACACCCATGCTTAAGAAGATCTTGAATGTTTCCAAGACTTTGTCTTACCAAGTTTTCTGACCTTGAGGAATTGATTCTTGGGAGAGTATAAATTCTTTGCACATGAGGGCTAGCACCCTTGGTCCTCATATTCCCAACTACATGAGTGTCTACTTGTCTGAAATGCCATGGATAATGTCTGAATGCAGAAACGCTTTGAGTATCGTGACTTAATCTAAAGGTGCATTGTATTGAACACACAGGTTCAATTCATTCTCTTAGGACAATGCATAACTTCCACAAACATTAAGGACTACACATCTGAATTTCTAACAGACCCTTAGACCAAGGAAAAATGACACATTTCCCCCAGTTTCCAATTGCTACTTCACAGTGCCTTCATTACTGTAAGAGACAAGTCTTTAGAAGCATGTTTGTGTTTTCGTGAAATTTAGAAGAACTGGACATTGAATGTTTGGTGTAACATTGAAGAAATTTGACCAATGTCATTGCTTCTATGGACATCCTTCAAGAAAGTGACCAGACAGGTAAAAAATATTGTAAGGGGAATTAGCTCAAGTGGTAGAGCGCTTGCTTAGCATGTGAGAGGCAGTGGGATTGATGCCCACATTCTCCATCTGAAATCTACTGTTCTTTTCCTGATTAAGGCACCAAGTCTAATGTGGTTTAAATTTGTATCTCTGAAAAGACTCGAAGCCAATGTCATTTTGCAGGAATTTAGTAGTCCCATTGTGTATGCATTTTAAGTATTTTGGCTCAGTGGAGCAGAGTAAAATTCATGAGTGAAAGTACAACTCGTGATTCTTAAGTGTAGGTAGGTCCTTTTCTAACCTAGTGTTATATTGTCAAGGATCAAACTTCAACCATGCAAACTGGCAGAGAAAGACATTACAGTTAATTCACGATGAGGATGGGAATAGAACCCATGCGTTTAGAACACAATGGATTAGCAGTCCATCACCTTAGCGTCACGTCCCCTCATCGCCAATGTGCTGAGGTACGTGGGAATCAATGGGACTGACATATTGCCCCCTAGTGAGTAAAATATAATATATTTTTTCTGATCCAGGTATTCATAGCATGAGGGGGAATTAGCTCAAGTGGTAGAGCGCTCGCTTTGCATGTGAGAGGCAGTGGGATCGATGCCCACATTCTCCAAACAGCTCCATCTCGTCATCCCGTGGATGTTTTAGCAAGCTTGCTTTTTATGAAAAGATTATTTGAAATGGGTTGTCTAAATTTATCTTTCATTCATTTTTTAACACTGCTTATTCTGTTCAGGGTCGCATGGTGCTTGAGCCTATCCCAGCAGACTTTGTACGATGACAAACTATACCCTAAACTCGTGACTAGACTAAACCTTACCAGTCGTTGGGCATTCATGACTCATATTTCTGAAAACATTCAAAGACACAATGTTTTGCAAGAGTTATGTTGCCCCATTTAGTAGCCATTGTTTTTATGGTGGGCAGATTGGACCAGACTCAATATCTTCATTATAGTTAACACCCATGCTTAGGAAGATCTTGAATGTATCCAAGACTTTGTCTTACCAAGATTTCTGACCTAGAGGAATTGATTCTTGGGAGAGTATAAATTCTTTGCACATGAGGGCTAGCACCCTTGGTCCTCATATTCCCAACTACATGAGTGTCTACTTGTCTGAAATGACATGGATAATGTCTGAATGCAGAAACGCTTTGAGTATCGTGACTTAACCTAAAGGTGCATTGTATTGAGCACACAGGTTCAATTCATTCTCTTAGGACAATGCATAACTTCCACAAACATTAAGGACTCCATATCTGAATTTCTAACAGACCCTTAGACCAAGGAAAAATGACACATTTCCCCCAGTTTCCAATTGCTACTTCACAGTGCCTTCATTACTGTAAGAGACAAGTCTTTAGAAGAATGTTTGTGTTTTCGTGAAATTTAGAAGAACTGGACATTAAATGTTTGGTGTAACATTAAAGAAATTTGACCAATGTCATTGCTTCTATGGACATCCTTCAAGAAAGTGACCAGACAGGTAGGAAATATTATAAGGGGAATTAGCTCAAGTGGTAGAGCGCTCGCTTAGCATGTGAGAGGTAGTGGGATCGATGCCCACATTCTCCATCACAATTCTACATTTGTTTGCCTGATTAAGGCACCAAGTCTAATGTGGTTTAAATTTATATCTTTGAAAAGACTTGAAGCCAATGTCATTTTGCAGGAATTTAGTAGTCCCATTGTGTATGCATTTTAAGTATTTTGGCTCAGTGGAGCAGAGTAAAATTCATGATTGAAAGTACAACTCGTGATTCTTAAGTGTAGGTAGGTCCTTTTCTAACCTAGTGTTATGTTGTCAAGGATCAAACTTCAACCATGCAAACTGGCAGAGAAAGACATTACAGCAAATTCACGATGAGGATGGGAATAGAACCCATGCGTGTAGAACACAATGGATTAGCAGTCCATCACCTTAGCCTCTTGGTCCCCTCATTGCCAATGTGCTGAGGTACGTGGGAATCAATGGGACTGACATATTGCCCCCTAGTTAGTAAAATGTAATATATTTTTTCTGATCCAGGCGTTTAGAGCATGAGGGGGAATTAGCTCAAGTGGTAGAGCGCTCGCTTTGCATGTGAGAGGCAGTGGGATCGATGCCCACATTCTCCAAACAGCTCCATCTTGTCATCCCGTGGATGTTTTAGCAAGCTTGCTTTTTATGAAAAGATTATTTGAAATGCGTTGTCTAAATTTATCTTTCATTCATTTTAAACACTGCTTATTCTGTTCAGGGTCGCCTGGTGCTTGAGCCTATCCCAGCAGACTTTGTCCGATGACAAACTATACTCTAAACTCGTGACTAGACTAAACCTTACCAGTCGTTGGGCATTCATGACTCTTATTTCTGAAAACATTCAAAGACACAATGTTTTGCAAGAGTTATGTTGCCCCATTTAGTAGCCATTGTTTTTATGGTGGGCAGATTGGACCAGACTCAATACCTTCATTATAGTTAACACCCATGCTTAAGAAGATCTTGAATGTATCCAAGACTTTGTCTTACCAAGAGTTCTGACCTTGAGGAATTGATTCTTGGGAGAGTATAAATTCTTTGCACATGAGGGCTAGCACCCTTGGTCCTCATATTCCCAACTACATGAGTGTCTACTTGTCTGAAATGCCATGGATAATGTCTGAATGCAGAAACGCTTTGAGTATCGTGACTTAATCTAAAGGTGCATTGTATTGAACACACAGGTTCAATTCATTCTCTTAGGACAATGCATAACTTCCACAAACATTAAGGACTACACATCTGAATTTCTAACAGACCCTTAGACCAAGGAAAAATGACACATTTCCCCCAGTTTCCAATTGCTACTTCACAGTGCCTTCATTACTGTAAGAGACAAGTCTTTAGAAGCATGTTTGTGTTTTCGTGAAATTTAGAAGAACTGGACATTGAATGTTTGGTGTAACATTGAAGAAATTTGACCAATGTCATTGCTTCTATGGACATCCTTCAAGAAAGTGACCAGACAGGTAAAAAATATTGTAAGGGGAATTAGCTCAAGTGGTAGAGCGCTCGCTTAGCATGTGAGAGGCAGTGGGATCGATGCCCACATTCTCCATCTGAAATCTACTGTTGTTTGCCTGATTAAGGCACCAAGTCTAATGTGGTTTAAATTTATATTTCTGAAAAGACTCGAAGCCAATGTCATTTTGCAGGAATTGAGTAGTCCCATTGTGTATGCATTTTAAGTATTTTGGCTACAAAGGAGCAGAGTAAAATTCATGAGTGAAAGTACAACTCGTGATTCTTAAGTGTAGGTAGGTCCTTTTCTAACCTAGTGTTATATTGTCAAGGATCAAACTTCAACCATGCAAACTGGCAGAGAAAGACATTACAGTTAATTCACGATGAGGATGGGAATAGAACCCATGCGTTTAGAACACAATGGATTAGCAGTCCATCACCTTAGCGTCACGTCCCCTCATCGCCAATGTGCTGAGGTACGTGGGAATCAATGGGACTGACATATTGCCCCCTAGTGAGTAAAATATAATATATTTTTTCTGATCCAGGTATTCATAGCATGAGGGGGAATTAGCTCAAGTGGTAGAGCGCTCCCTTTGCATGTGAGAGGCAGTGGGATCGATGCCCACATTCTCCAAACAGCTCCATCTCGTCATCCCGTGGATGTTTTACCAAGCTTGCTTTTTATGAAAAGATTATTTGAAATGGGTTGTCTAAATTTATCTTTCATTCATTTTTTAACACTGCTTATTCTGTTCAGGGTCGCATGGTGCTTGAGCCTATCCCAGCAGACTTTGTACGATGACAAACTATACCCTAAACTCGTGACTAGACTAAACCTTACCAGTCGTTGGGCATTCATGACTCATATTTCTGAAAACATTCAAAGACACAATGTTTTGCAAGAGTTATGTTGCCCCATTTAGTAGCCATTGTTTTTATGGTGGGCAGATTGGACCAGACTCAATATCTTCATTATAGTTAACACCCATGCTTAGGAAGATCTTGAATGTATCCAAGACTTTGTCTTACCAAGATTTCTGACCTAGAGGAATTGATTCTTGGGAGAGTATAAATTCTTTGCACATGAGGGCTAGCACCCTTGGTCCTCATATTCCCAACTACATGAGTGTCTACTTGTCTGAAATGACATGGATAATGTCTGAATGCAGAAACGCTTTGAGTATCGTGACTTAACCTAAAGGTGCATTGTATTGAGCACACAGGTTCAATTCATTCTCTTAGGACAATGCATAACTTCCACAAACATTAAGGACTCCATATCTGAATTTCTAACAGACCCTTAGACCAAGGAAAAATGACACATTTCCCCCAGTTTCCAATTGCTACTTCACAGTGCCTTCATTACTGTAAGAGACAAGTCTTTAGAAGAATGTTTGTGTTTTCGTGAAATTTAGAAGAACTGGACATTAAATGTTTGGTGTAACATTAAAGAAATTTGACCAATGTCATTGCTTCTATGGACATCCTTCAAGAAAGTGACCAGACAGGTAGGAAATATTATAAGGGGAATTAGCTCAAGTGGTAGAGCGCTCGCTTAGCATGTGAGAGGTAGTGGGATCGATGCCCACATTCTCCATCACAATTCTACATTTGTTTGCCTGATTAAGGCACCAAGTCTAATGTGGTTTAAATTTATATCTTTGAAAAGACTTGAAGCCAATGTCATTTTGCAGGAATTTAGTAGTCCCATTGTGTATGCATTTTAAGTATTTTGGCTCAGTGGAGCAGAGTAAAATTCATGATTGAAAGTACAACTCGTGATTCTTAAGTGTAGGTAGGTCCTTTTCTAACCTAGTGTTATGTTGTCAAGGATCAAACTTCAACCATGCAAACTGGCAGAGAAAGACATTACAGCAAATTCACGATGAGGATGGGAATAGAACCCATGCGTGTAGAACACAATGGATTAGCAGTCCATCACCTTAGCCTCTTGGTCCCCTCATTGCCAATGTGCTGAGGTACGTGGGAATCAATGGGACTGACATATTGCCCCCTAGTTAGTAAAATGTAATATATTTTTTCTGATCCAGGCGTTTAGAGCATGAGGGGGAATTAGCTCAAGTGGTAGAGCGCTCGCTTTGCATGTGAGAGGCAGTGGGATCGATGCCCACATTCTCCAAACAGCTCCATCTTGTCATCCCGTGGATGTTTTAGCAAGCTTGCTTTTTATGAAAAGATTATTTGAAATGCGTTGTCTAAATTTATCTTTCATTCATTTTAAACACTGCTTATTCTGTTCAGGGTCGCCTGGTGCTTGAGCCTATCCCAGCAGACTTTGTCCGATGACAAACTATACTCTAAACTCGTGACTAGACTAAACCTTACCAGTCGTTGGGCATTCATGACTCTTATTTCTGAAAACATTCAAAGACACAATGTTTTGCAAGAGTTATGTTGCCCCATTTAGTAGCCATTGTTTTTATGGTGGGCAGATTGGACCAGACTCAATACCTTCATTATAGTTAACACCCATGCTTAAGAAGATCTTGAATGTATCCAAGACTTTGTCTTACCAAGAGTTCTGACCTTGAGGAATTGATTCTTGGGAGAGTATAAATTCTTTGCACATGAGGGCTAGCACCCTTGGTCCTCATATTCCCAACTACATGAGTGTCTACTTGTCTGAAATGCCATGGATAATGTCTGAATGCAGAAACGCTTTGAGTATCGTGACTTAATCTAAAGGTGCATTGTATTGAACACACAGGTTCAATTCATTCTCTTAGGACAATGCATAACTTCCACAAACATTAAGGACTACACATCTGAATTTCTAACAGACCCTTAGACCAAGGAAAAATGACACATTTCCCCCAGTTTCCAATTGCTACTTCACAGTGCCTTCATTACTGTAAGAGACAAGTCTTTAGAAGCATGTTTGTGTTTTCGTGAAATTTAGAAGAACTGGACATTGAATGTTTGGTGTAACATTGAAGAAATTTGACCAATGTCATTGCTTCTATGGACATCCTTCAAGAAAGTGACCAGACAGGTAAAAAATATTGTAAGGGGAATTAGCTCAAGTGGTAGAGCGCTCGCTTAGCATGTGAGAGGCAGTGGGATCGATGCCCACATTCTCCATCTGAAATCTACTGTTGTTTGCCTGATTAAGGCACCAAGTCTAATGTGGTTTAAATTTATATTTCTGAAAAGACTCGAAGCCAATGTCATTTTGCAGGAATTGAGTAGTCCCATTGTGTATGCATTTTAAGTATTTTGGCTACAAAGGAGCAGAGTAAAATTCATGAGTGAAAGTACAACTCGTGATTCTTAAGTGTAGGTAGGTCCTTTTCTAACCTAGTGTTATATTGTCAAGGATCAAACTTCAACCATGCAAACTGGCAGAGAAAGACATTACAGTTAATTCACGATGAGGATGGGAATAGAACCCATGCGTTTAGAACACAATGGATTAGCAGTCCATCACCTTAGCGTCACGTCCCCTCATCGCCAATGTGCTGAGGTACGTGGGAATCAATGGGACTGACATATTGCCCCCTAGTGAGTAAAATATAATATATTTTTTCTGATCCAGGTATTCATAGCATGAGGGGGAATTAGCTCAAGTGGTAGAGCGCTCGCTTTGCATGTGAGAGGCAGTGGGATCGATGCCCACATTCTCCAAACAGCTCCATCTCGTCATCCCGTGGATGTTTTAGCAAGCTTGCTTTTTATGAAAAGATTATTTGAAATGGGTTGTCTAAATTTATCTTTCATTCATTTTTTAACACTGCTTATTCTGTTCAGGGTCGCATGGTGCTTGAGCCTATCCCAGCAGACTTTGTACGATGACAAACTATACCCTAAACTCGTGACTAGACTAAACCTTACCAGTCGTTGGGCATTCATGACTCATATTTCTGAAAACATTCAAAGACACAATGTTTTGCAAGAGTTATGTTGCCCCATTTAGTAGCCATTGTTTTTATGGTGGGCAGATTGGACCAGACTCAATATCTTCATTATAGTTAACACCCATGCTTAGGAAGATCTTGAATGTATCCAAGACTTTGTCTTACCAAGATTTCTGACCTAGAGGAATTGATTCTTGGGAGAGTATAAATTCTTTGCACATGAGGGCTAGCACCCTTGGTCCTCATATTCCCAACTACATGAGTGTCTACTTGTCTGAAATGACATGGATAATGTCTGAATGCAGAAACGCTTTGAGTATCGTGACTTAACCTAAAGGTGCATTGTATTGAGCACACAGGTTCAATTCATTCTCTTAGGACAATGCATAACTTCCACAAACATTAAGGACTCCATATCTGAATTTCTAACAGACCCTTAGACCAAGGAAAAATGACACATTTCCCCCAGTTTCCAATTGCTACTTCACAGTGCCTTCATTACTGTAAGAGACAAGTCTTTAGAAGAATGTTTGTGTTTTCGTGAAATTTAGAAGAACTGGACATTAAATGTTTGGTGTAACATTAAAGAAATTTGACCAATGTCATTGCTTCTATGGACATCCTTCAAGAAAGTGACCAGACAGGTAGGAAATATTATAAGGGGAATTAGCTCAAGTGGTAGAGCACTCGCTTAGCATGTGAGAGGTAGTGGGATCGATGCCCACATTCTCCATCACAATTCTACATTTGTTTGCCTGATTAAGGCACCAAGTCTAATGTGGTTTAAATTTATATCTTTGAAAAGACTTGAAGCCAATGTCATTTTGCAGGAATTTAGTAGTCCCATTGTGTATGCATTTTAAGTATTTTGGCTCAGTGGAGCAGAGTAAAATTCATGATTGAAAGTACAACTCGTGATTCTTAAGTGTAGGTAGGTCCTTTTCTAACCTAGTGTTATGTTGTCAAGGATCAAACTTCAACCATGCAAACTGGCAGAGAAAGACATTACAGCAAATTCACGATGAGGATGGGAATAGAACCCATGCGTGTAGAACACAATGGATTAGCAGTCCATCACCTTAGCCTCTTGGTCCCCTCATTGCCAATGTGCTGAGGTACGTGGGAATCAATGGGACTGACATATTGCCCCCTAGTTAGTAAAATGTAATATATTTTTTCTGATCCAGGCGTTTAGAGCATGAGGGGGAATTAGCTCAAGTGGTAGAGCGCTCGCTTTGCATGTGAGAGGCAGTGGGATCGATGCCCACATTCTCCAAACAGCTCCATCTTGTCATCCCGTGGATGTTTTAGCAAGCTTGCTTTTTATGAAAAGATTATTTGAAATGCGTTGTCTAAATTTATCTTTCATTCATTTTAAACACTGCTTATTCTGTTCAGGGTCGCCTGGTGCTTGAGCCTATCCCAGCAGACTTTGTCCGATGACAAACTATACTCTAAACTCGTGACTAGACTAAACCTTACCAGTCGTTGGGCATTCATGACTCTTATTTCTGAAAACATTCAAAGACACAATGTTTTGCAAGAGTTATGTTGCCCCATTTAGTAGCCATTGTTTTTATGGTGGGCAGATTGGACCAGACTCAATACCTTCATTATAGTTAACACCCATGCTTAAGAAGATCTTGAATGTATCCAAGACTTTGTCTTACCAAGAGTTCTGACCTTGAGGAATTGATTCTTGGGAGAGTATAAATTCTTTGCACATGAGGGCTAGCACCCTTGGTCCTCATATTCCCAACTACATGAGTGTCTACTTGTCTGAAATGCCATGGATAATGTCTGAATGCAGAAACGCTTTGAGTATCGTGACTTAATCTAAAGGTGCATTGTATTGAACCCACAGGTTCAATTCATTCTCTTAGGACAATGCATAACTTCCACAAACATTAAGGACTACACATCTGAATTTCTAACAGACCCTTAGACCAAGGAAAAATGACACATTTCCCCCAGTTTCCAATTGCTACTTCACAGTGCCTTCATTACTGTAAGAGACAAGTCTTTAGAAGCATGTTTGTGTTTTCGTGAAATTTAGAAGAACTGGACATTTAATGTTTGGTGTAACATTGAAGAAATTTGACCAATGTCATTGCTTCTATGGACATCCTTCAAGAAAGTGACCAGACAGGTAAAAAATATTGTAAGGGGAATTAGCTCAAGTGGTAGAGCGCTCGCTTAGCATGTGAGAGGCAGTGGGATCGATGCCCACATTCTCCATCTGAAATCTACTGTTGTTTGCCTGATTAAGGCACCAAGTCTAATGTGGTTTAAATTTATATTTCTGAAAAGACTCGAAGCCAATGTCATTTTGCAGGAATTGAGTAGTCCCATTGTGTATGCATTTTAAGTATTTTGGCTACAAAGGAGCAGAGTAAAATTCATGAGTGAAAGTACAACTCGTGATTCTTAAGTGTAGGTAGGTCCTTTTCTAACCTAGTGTTATGTTGTCAAGGATCAAACTTCAACCATGCAAACTGGCAGAGAAAGACATTACAGCAAATTCACGATGAGGATGGGAATAGAACCCATGCGTTTAGAACACAATGGATTAGCAGTCCATCACCTTAGCGTCACGTCCCCTCATCGCCAATGTGCTGAGGTACGTGGGAATCAATGGGACTGACATATTGCCCCCTAGTTAGTAAAATATAATATATTTTTTCTGATCCAGGCATTCATAGCATGAGGGGGAATTAGCTCAAGTGGTAGAGCGCTCGCTTTGCATGTGAGAGGCAGTGGGATCGATGCCCACATTCTCCAAACAGCTCCATCTTGTCATCCCGTGGATGTTTTAGCAAGCTTGCTTTTTATGAAAAGATTATTTGAAATGCGTTGTCTAAATTTATCTTTCATTCATTTTAAACACTGCTTATTCTGTTCAGGGTCGCCTGGTGCTTGAGCCTATCCCAGCAGACTTTGTCCGATGACAAACTATACCCTAAACTCGTGACTAGACTAAACCTTACCAGTCGTTGGGCATTCATGACTCTTATTTCTGAAAACATTCAAAGACACAATGTTTTGCAAGAGTTATGTTGCCCCATTTAGTAGCCATTGTTTTTATGGTGGGCAGATTGGACCAGACTCAATACCTTCATTATAGTTAACACCCATGCTTAAGAAGATCTTGAATGTATCCAAGACTTTGTCTTACCAAGAGTTCTGACCTTGAGGAATTGATTCTTGGGAGAGTATACATTCTTTGCACATGAGGGCTAGCACCCTTGGTCCTCATATTCTTAAATACATGAGTGTCTACTTGTCTGAAATGTCATGGATAATGTGTGAATGCAGAAACGCTTTGAGTATCGTGAATTAACCTAAAGGTGCATTGTATTGAACACACAGGTTCCATTCATTCTCTTAGGACAATGCATAACTTCCACAAACATTAAGGACTCCACATCTGAATTTCTAGCAGACCCCTAGACCAAGGAAAAATGACACATTTCCCCCAGTTTCCAATTGCTACTTCACAGTGCCTTCATTACTGTAAGAGACAAGTCTTTAGAAGCATGTTTGTGTTTTCGTGAAATTTAGAAGAACTGGACATTGAATGTTTGGTGTAACATTGAAGAAATTTGACCAATGTCATTGCTTCTATGGACATCCTTCAAGAAAGTGACCAGACAGGTAAAAAATATTGTAAGGGGTATTAGCTCAAGTGGTAGAGCGCTCGCTTAGCATGTGAGAGGCAGTGGGATCGATGCCCACATTCTCCATCTGAAATCTACTGTTGTTTGCCTGATTAAGGCACCAAGTCTAATGTGGTTTAAATTTATATTTCTGAAAAGACTCGAAGCCAATGTCATTTTGCAGGAATTGAGTAGTCCCATTGTGTATGCATTTTAAGTATTTTGGCTACAAAGGAGCAGAGTAAAATTCATGAGTGAAAGTACAACTCGTGATTCTTAAGTGTAGGTAGGTCCTTTTCTAACCTAGTGTTATGTTGTCAAGGATCAAACTTCAACCATGCAAACTGGCAGAGAAAGACATTACAGCAAATTCACGATGAGGATGGGAATAGAACCCATGCGTTTAGAACACAATGGATTAGCAGTCCATCACCTTAGCGTCACGTCCCCTCATCGCCAATGTGCTGAGGTACGTGGGAATCAATGGGACTGACATATTGCCCCCTAGTTAGTAAAATATAATATATTTTTTCTGATCCAGGCATTCACAGCATGAGGGGGAATTAGCTCAAGTGGTAGAGCGCTCGCTTTGCATGTGAGAGGCAGTGGGATCAATGCCCACATTCTCCAAACAGCTCCATCTTGTCATCCCGTGGATGTTTTAGCAAGCTTGCTTTTTATGAAAAGATTATTTGAAATGCGTTGTCTAAATTTATCTTTCATTCATTTTAAACACTGCTTATTCTGTTCAGGGTCGCCTGGTGCTTGAGCCTATCCCAGCAGACTTTGTCCGATGACAAACTATACCCTAAACTCGTGACTAGACTAAACCTTACCAGTCGTTGGGCATTCATGACTCTTATTTCTGAAAACATTCAAAGACACAATGTTTTGCAAGAGTTATGTTGCCCCATTTAGTAGCCATTGTTTTTATGGTGGGCAGATTGGACCAGACTCAATACCTTCATTATAGTTAACACCCATGCTTAAGAAGATCTTGAATGTATCCAAGACTTTGTCTTACCAAGAGTTCTGACCTTGAGGAATTGATTCTTGGGAGAGTATAAATTCTTTGCACATGAGGGCTAGCACCCTTGGTCCTCATATTCTTAAATACATGAGTGTCTACTTGTCTGAAATGTCATGGATAATGTGTGAATGCAGAAACGCTTTGAGTATCGTGACTTAACCTAAAGGTGCATTGTATTGAACACACAGGTTCCATTCATTCTCTTAGGACAATGCATAACTTCCACAAACATTAAGGACTCCACATCTGAATTTCTAGCAGACCCCTAGACCAAGGAAAAATGACACATTTCCCCCAGTTTCCAATTGCTACTTCACAGTGCCTTCATTACTGTAAGAGACAAGTCTTTAGAAGCATGTTTGTGTTTTCGTGAAATTTAGAAGAACTGGACATTGAATGTTTGGTGTAACATTGAAGAAATTTGACCAATGTCATTGCTTCTATGGACATCCTTCAAGAAAGTGACCAGACAGGTAAAAAATATTGTAAGGGGAATTAGCTCAAGTGGTAGAGCGCTCGCTTAGCATGTGAGAGGCAGTGGGATCGATGCCCACATTCTCCATCTGAAATCTACTGTAGTTTGCCTGATTAAGGCACCAAGTCTAATGTGGTTTAAATTTATATTTCTGAAAAGACTCGAAGCCAATGTCATTTTGCAGGAATTGAGTAGTCCCATTGTGTATGCATTTTAAGTATTTTGGCTACAAAGGAGCAGAGTAAAATTCATGAGTGAAAGTACAACTCGTGATTCTTAAGTGTAGGTAGGTCCTTTTCTAACCTAGTGTTATGTTGTCAAGGATCAAACTTCAACCATGCAAACTGGCAGAGAAAGACATTACAGCAAATTCACGATGAGGATGGGAATAGAACCCATGCGTTTAGAACACAATGGATTAGCAGTCCATCACCTTAGCGTCACGTCCCCTCATCGCCAATGTGCTGAGGTACGTGGGAATCAATGGGACTGACATATTGCCCCCTAGTTAGTAAAATATAATATATTTTTTCTGATCCAGGCATTTATAGCATGAGGGGGAATTAGCTCAAGTGGTAGAGCGCTCGCTTTGCATGTGAGAGGCAGTGGGATCGATGCCCACATTCTCCAAACAGCTCCATCTTGTCATCCCGTGGATGTTTTAGCAAGCTTGCTTTTTATGAAAAGATTATTTGAAATGCGTTGTCTAAATTTATCTTTCATTCATTTTAAACACTGCTTATTCTGTTCAGGGTCGCCTGGTGCTTGAGCCTATCCCAGCAGACTTTGTCCGATGACAAACTATACCCTAAACTCGTGACTAGACTAAACCTTACCAGTCGTTGGGCATTCATGACTCTTATTTCTGAAAACATTCAAAGACACAATGTTTTGCAAGAGTTATGTTGCCCCATTTAGTAGCCATTGTTTTTATGGTGGGCAGATTGGACCAGACTCAATACCTTCATTATAGTTAACACCCATGCTTAAGAAGATCTTGAATGTATCCAAGACTTTGTCTTACCAAGAGTTCTGACCTTGAGGAATTGATTCTTGGGAGAGTTTAAATTCTTTGCACATGAGGGCTAGCACCCTTGGTCCTCATATTCCCCACTACATGAGTGTCTACTTGTCTGAAATGCCATGGATAATGTCTGAATGCAGAAACGCTTTGAGTATCGTGACTTAACCTGAAGGTGCATTGTATTGAACAGACAGGTTCCATTCATTCTCTTAGGACAATGCATAACTTCCACAAACATTAAGGACTCCACATCTGAATTTCTAGCAGACCCTTAGACCAAGGAAAAATGACACATTTCCCCCAGTTTCCAATTGCTACTTCACAGTGCCTTCATTACTGTAAGAGACAAGTCTTTAGAAGCATGTTTGTGTTTTCGTTAAATTTAGAAGAACTGGACATTGAATGTTTGGTGTAACATTGAAGAAATTTGTCCAATGTCATTGCTTCTATGGACATCCTTCAAGAAAGTGACCAGACAGGTCGGATCTATTATAGGGGGAATTAGCTCAAGTGAATTTCTAGCAGACCCTTAGACCAAGGAAAAATGACAAATTTCCCCGTTTCCAATTGCTACTTCATTACTGAAAGAGCCAAGTCTTTAGAAGCATGTTTGTGTTTTCGTGAAATTTAATTTAATTAAATTTAATTCCTAAGTGAAAGTACCACTCATGTTTCTTAAGTGTAGGTAAGTCCTTTTCTAACCTAGTGTTATGTTGTTTAGGATCAAACTTCAACCATGCAAACTGGCAGAAAGAGACATTACAGCAAATTCACAATAAGGATAAGCTTTGAACCCACGCCTGGAGAACACACTGGATTAGCAGTCCATTACCTTAGCAAATTCATGATGAGGATGGGAATAGAACCCATCCGTGTAGAACACAATGGATTAGCAGTCCATCACCTTAGCCTCTCGGTCCCCTCATCGCCTATGTGCTGAGGTACGTGGGAATCAATGGGACTGACATATTGCCCCCTAGTTAGTAAAATATAATATATTTTTTCTGATCCAGGCATTCATAACATGAGGGGGAATTAGCTCAAGTGGTAGAGCGCTCGCTTATCATGTGGGAGGCAGTGGGATCGATGCCCGCATTCTCCATCTGAAATCTGCTGTTGTTTGCCTGATTAAGGCACCAAGTCTAATGTGGTTTAAATTTATATTTCTGAAAAGACTCGAAGCCAATGTCATTTTGCAGGAATTGAGTAGTCCCATTGTGTATGCATTTTAAGTATTTTGGCTACAAAGGAGCAGAGTAAAATTCATGAGTGAAAGTACAACTCGTGATTCTTAAGTGTAGGTAGGTCCTTTTCTAACCTAGTGTTATGTTGTCAAGGATCAAACTTCAACCATGCAAACTGGCAGAGAAAGACATTACAGCAAATTCACGATGAGGATGGGACTAGAACCCATGCGTGTAGAACACAATGGATTAGCAGTCCATCACCTTAGCCTCTCGGTCCCCTCATCGCCAATGTGCTGAGGTACGTGGGAATCAATGGGACTGACATATTGCCCCCTAGTTAGTAAAATATAATATCTTTTTTTCTGATCCAGGCATACATAGCATGATGGGGCATTAGCTCAAGTGGTAGAGCGCTCACTCTGGATGTGAGAGGCAGGTGGCTCGATGCTCTCATTCTCCAACCAGCTCCATCTCGCTTGTTTTATGAATCGATTATTTGAGTATCGGAAGTCGTGGTGGAATATATTAACATCTTTGCCTTGGTTATCACACAAGAAGGTTTAAATTTAGTGTAATGTAAGATTAAAACTTGTGTATAGTAATCTAAGTTTATATATGGAGTTACTTTTAAAGTTCATGTTATGTTGAGCGTTGCCTTTCGTCAAGGCTCTATCTTGTCCTGTCTCTTTCTCTCTCATCCGCGCACGCCGCGGTTAAGCTTCTACCGTCTGTCTGTACTGAGTAATTTCACATTTTCATATTGATGATCTTAGCCACTAAATTAGTATTTGTTATTTTGTGAGTAGGTGGTGAATTAGAACAAATAAAAATATGTATTTCCATATTAATATCCTTTTTTGGGTGTTTTTTCAGAGGGTGGGAATGGATTAATTTGTATTTACAGTTATACCTTGACATACAAGTGTTCCAATTTGAGTAACTAGGAAAATTCAGAGCATACGAGCTCAGTCCTGAAATGCAGTAAGCTCGTATCTCAAGGTATTACTGTAGATATTTTCAATGGGAAAAATTGATTTGAGATACGAGTAAATTGACATACAAGCTCATTCCTGGAATGCATTAAGCTTGTATCTCAAGGTATTACTGTATTCACTTTCCAAGAATTTTCATTATGGTGCATTCCTAATCTAATAATGTCATCTAATTGTTTTCACAGGATTACAAGAATACCAGACTGCACTGATGATTGACCCATGCAATGAAGCATTGCAGGCAGACACACAAAATATTCGAGAAATCATACAGGGCAGTGTAGAATGGGAAGTGTAAAGTTAAATCCCTAATGTTACTATTTCTTTTTGTCCTTTATTCTTTATGGTTTTGAATGCATGAAATGTAATCTTTTGTCGTGTGATAAAATTGGTTTTCTGTGTTGTGATCAAAAATTTGAAATACAAATGAGGTTCTGATAGACAGTATTTGAGTAAGGGCGTGGGAAGATCAACAAATTGAGCAAAAGGAGAATACTTCCAAGAAGGATGTAGACCATGCTTACCCTTACTTTCAATGTTATGTAGTGATTGGCTATCATTAGTTTCAGCACTAATGACATCACTCTAGAAGTTAAACGGCATTAAAATCCTACATTAAAAGCAGTACAGCCTGTGTGACTGTGTCAAGAGATTGAAGTCTCACCATTATCATCATCTTTATCAGCATCTTTATCAGCTTCCATACCACCCATCCTCAGCAGCATTCTCATCAGGTAGGCCCAGCCTCGTCACCTCCTGCCGGTCGGACGTGCCTAGAACACCTCACCAGGCTTCCATGAAAAACCCTAATGAGATGGCTGAGTTACCTCATCTGACTCCTATCAATGTGGAGGAGCTGTGGTTCTCCTCTGAGCCCCACCTTATTTCTAAGGGGGAGCCTGGACACCCTGCGGATGAAAATAATTTCAGCCGCTTGTATGAGGGTTCGTGTTCTTTCGGTCATGACCCACAGCTCATAAGCATAGGTGAGGGATTTAGGTCGACTTATAAATAGAGAGGTTTGCCTTTCAGCTCAATTCATTTATCATTTTTTTACAATCTATTTATTAATACAGCAGTTTCTCTAAAAATGCGTAAAAATGTTCAGGAGAGGATTGATAAATTGATGGCATTCCATCTCTCTCATCTCACCTCTTCCACTTTATCCAAAGTCGGGTTGCGGGGGCAGCAGCTTCAGCAGGGAAGCCCAAACTTCCCTCTCTCCAGCCACTTCATCCAGCTCTTCCGGGAGGACCCCAAGGTGTTCCCGGGCTAGCCGGGAGACATAGTCTACCCAACGTGTTCAAGGTTGGCCCCATGCCCTCCTTCCGGTGGGACGTGCCCGGAACACCTCCCGAGGGAGGCGTCCTGGGGGCATCCTGATCAGATGCCTGAGCCAACTCATTTGGCTCCTTTCGATCCGGAGGAGCAGCGGCTCTACTATGAAGCCCTCCCAGATGACCAAACTTCTCAACTTATCTCTAAGGGAGAGTCCAGACATCCTGCGAAGGAAAATTATTTCAGCCGCTTTATCCGGCATGTCGTTCTTTCGGTCATGACCCACAGCTCGTGACCATAGATGAGGGTGGAAGATGGTAGATCGACTGGTAAATAGAGAGCCTCGCCTTTTGGCTCAACTCCTTCATCACCATGCCGCACCGATCCGCCTGGGCCCGGTAGGACTCTTTTTTCAGCCTGACGGGAGTCCACCAGCGGGTTCTGGGTTTGCTGTCACGACAGGCACCTTGTCGCTGCAGCTCCTGTCTGCCGCCTCAGCAATAGAAGCGTGTAACATGGTCCACTCACACTCAATGTCCCCTACCTCTTCCCGGACATGAGAGAAGCTCTGTTGGAGTTGGGAATTGAAACTCCTGACAGGAGACTCCGCTAGGCGTTCCCAGCAGACTCACGAAACATATGCGTTTCCCGGGCCGCACCGGCATATGACCCCACCATCGGAGCCAACGCACCACCAGTTGGTGATCTCTTTACCTGATTATCCAAGACATGCGGGCGCAGGTCCAATGACACGACCACAAAGTCGATCATCGAACTGCGGCCTAGGGTGTAAAAATAGAACACCACTAGGGTTCTGATCAGTGGGGCCGTTCTTCCCAATCACTTCCCTCCAGGCCTCGCTGTCATTGCCTACGTGAGCATTGAAGTCCCCCAACAAAATGAGGGAGTCCCCCAAAGGAGCACTCTCCAGCACTCCCTCCAAGGACTCCAAAAATGTTGGGTACTCTGAACTGCAGTTTGGAGCATACCCGTCCCCCCACCCGTATACAGAGGGATGCTACCCTCTCGTCCACCGGGTTAAACCCCAACATACAGGCACCAAGCCGGGGGCAACAAGTATGCCTACACCTGCTCGGCGCCTCTCACCCTTAACAACTCCAGAGTGGAAGAGTGTCCAACAACCCCTCGAGAGGAGTGGTATCAGAACCCAAGCTGTGCGTAGTGGTGAGCCGACTACATCAAGCCGGAATTTCTCAACCTCACACACTAGCTCAGGCTCTTTCCCAACCAGAGAGGTGACATTCCATGTCCAAAGAGCCAGTTTTTGGTGGCGGGGATCGGACCACCAAGGATCCCTCCTTTGGCTGCCGCCCAGCTTTCTTTGGCCCCTCTCATAGATGGTGAGGGCCAGGCCAAATGGGTGTACGCCCGGCCACCAGGCGCTCGCCATTGCGCCTCTCCTCTAGGCCTGGCTCCAAAGTGGGACCCCGGTGACCTGTGTCCAGGCGAGGGAAATTGTAGTCGATAGCTCTTCCTCGTCTTAAGAGGTCTTCTGGCCCATTCTTCGTCTGGTCCCTCACCTCAGGCCAGTTTGCCATGGGTGACCCTACCAGGGGCACAAGGACCCAGACATCATAGCTCCAAGGATCACTGGGACACATAAACCCACCACCACGATAAGGTGATGACTCGTTGGGGGGTAACAGCATTCCACTACATGTAAATTGAGTTTTGAACTGGCACATAAAGCAATTGTTACGATTGGGGATAGAGGACCCCAAATCAGGCAAGGCAGCAAGTCTGGATATCGAATCTTTATTGGAAACGTCCAAGAGACGGGCAGAGGAAAGTAGAGTAGGCGAGTCGTTAGTCGTGGAAGGGAGGTCGGTAACTGTGGAGTATGTCGTGGAGTCCAGAGCGAAGGTCACAATGTGTGAGAGCGAGATCGTTGTCCGTGGTCGTGGGGCTGAGCGTGGTCGGGATCCTGGGAGCAAAAACAAGAGGTCGTAGATTAGTAGAGACAGGCAATATGACAATGCAAGAGGGTTTTTAACAGTGAACTGATTAAGACAATCCAGCAGCGTGGTCATGTTCTTGTTGGCTTTTAATATCCCCCACTGGCTGATGAATCACACCTGGAAGCGTTTGAGTGATTAGGGACTGGGCATTTGATTGGGTGGCAGGCACAACCAGCCACCAATCTGGTCCGGGGCCTGATATCAATTAAGTCAAAGGTGTGCACACTTACGCAACCACAAATTTGATTTCTTTCTTGATCACTGGCCTTTCATGCATTCATATGAAAAAGTTTGGGCATTTTCCTTTATGAGTCATTAGTTGTTTGGATCAGCAATTTCAGTTAAATATACCATATAGCAGACAAGCACAGTGATATTTGAGAAGTCAAATGTTTATTGGATTCACCGAAAGTATGCATAAATTACTTAAACAAAAGTAGGCACGTGCATAAATTTGGGCACACCAACAGAAAAATTACATCACTATTTGGTAGATCCTCCTTTTGCAGAAATAACAACCTCTAAATGCTCACTATAGCTTCCAATGAGGGTCTGGATTCTGGTTGAAGGTATTTTTGACCATTCTTCTTTACAAAACATCTCCAGTTCAGTCAAGTTTGATGGTTTCCGAGCATGGACAGCCCGCTTTAAACCACACCACAGTTTTTCAATAATATTCAGGTCTGGGGACTAGAGGTAAGATCTTGTGCCCGAGCCCAACACAACCCGACCCGAAATTCGGGTCAAGTCGGGCCTTAAATCATTACTTCGGGTTCGGGTTATTTTTATAAATAAATATATGTTTATAAAAATGTATACTCAAACCATGTGTGGATATTAAACTGAGGAATGCTTGTTATAAAATAAATAATTTGGATAAAATAGAGGAGGCGCTGTAATGTAATTGCTCTTTAACTACTAAACAGGAGCCGCAGAACCAGAACATGCTCTCCGCACAGGAACGCCACCCTCTTAATAATCTTCCTCTCCGCAAATCCACATCTATTTTGACCTGGTATCCCCAATATGGAGGAGCAAGAAGTTAAGGATAAACTAAGAAAGAAGAACTGAAAAGACAAACACGCACTGGTAATAGTGAGGTGTGGAAAAGCTTCAAATTGATTGTTGAAAATGCTACAGAAACTTGCATTGAAACTCGAGACTCAAGTAGAATGATGAATAGCAAATTGACCAGTGGGGGGCAGCACATTAGCTCAAACTCAATAAGGAACACGCTTTCGTCACTTAGAGCGCATTCCAGACGATGCAATTGAATCACTTGTCTTTGTCCAATGATATATTAGAAAGACAATGTCCATTTTTCCTCGACATTTAGTAAATGATTTACCTCCCTGTGCTCTTTGTTACACAACCATTTTTAATTTTGGACCAAACAAATTCATGATATTTGGGTTACATTCTTGCATTTTGAAATTTACAATACTATTGTCATTCCATGCTTATTTTGTAAGTAAAACAATATAAATAATTACATTATTACAATAATAGCAATAATGTATCCAACATTTTACTTGAATACATTAGTGTAATGTAATCTTACACATACACAGGAGAGCGCAAAGCCAACCGTAGAAGTGCAGGCACATCAGTTTGGGATTTCTTGGTTTTGAGTATTTGGGTGAATTATATCATGCAATTATTGTATTGGCCTTCCAAGTTTATGCGACATTTTTTTATTATTTAACTTGTCCTATTGGCCTGCTTAGAAATGTCGTATAGTAGAATAATATGCCTTTATTAACAGTTTTAATGTACCAGTTTGAATCACTCTCTTTTTGGTTTCTATTGTTGTGCAATAAATGCAGCTGAACGCACTTTCCATTTTTTACTGAGACATCAAGTGAGAAAGAGTGTCTAACCTTTTCCAAACTACATTTACCAATTACGGGGCAGAGTGAGTGCACAAGGATGCAACGATCACGTGTGAAAATTGCCAGTCGTCATCCTGTTATTCACGGTATTATTGTTAGTGCAGTGTATAGGTGTTTCCTGACACCTATTCATAAGTGTACCCAGTCTGAAATGCATGTTAGTCATTCAAGCATGTATTTAGCCCCACACAAACAACATATGATGTGAATAGATAAATATTAGATGACCCAGGAACACAATAAGTTGTACTGTTAATAGTTGGGGATGTTTACGCACACTTAATAAGTGAAGATGTGTTGGTAGGAGGATAGAGTTAGAAATGATTTTTTAAAAGATAAAGATTAAAATAGATAAAGGCGGGGTCATTGGTGCGGTCTTCATTGATCTCAAAAAGGCATTTGACACAATCAACCACCAGATACTGCTGACCAAACTGTCTAATTTTAATTTCTCACCAAGCACGCTAAATTGGATTGAATCATACTTATCTGTATGCTCACAGAGCGTCAGGATACAAAACAAAAAACCCTTGCGGAATAACAGTTTTGGGATTATTTATTTATTTTTAATTATGTTAATTTGGGGTAATTAAAATATTTTAAAAATAGTTTTATGAAAATATTTTAAGAAATCATCATTTTTAATTCATTAAAACACACATCTGTATAAATTTAGGCAAGGCACCTCTTGTCATATTGCTTTATTAATATTACATCTATTTAAAAAAAAAAAGAAATTCCCACCCATCCACCTCATGGAAAAGTTCTAAATGATTTGGAGCATCATTTATATACTGTACTAAATTACTGCTTAACTGTCTAAGTATTACATTAACTTGGTGTGTATTGTTCTCATATAGTTACTTTTTGGTGCATGTGGTGTGAGCTCAGTTACACATATTCTCAGAAATATTGTTATGATATTCTGGATTATTTCCCGCTCATTGGCAGTATGATTGTGAGTGTGAATCATTTCTCTGTGTGCCCGTAGTCAGCTGGGATATGCTTGAAGAAGAAAAAAAGCAACTGTTGCCAGGATGTGAGTTTGGATGACGAGTGAATATCCCAGATTATTTCACAGTAACGACATTTAAAAATTGACATTTTTATTTGACGTTGCTGGCTTGCAAGACTACTGACAACCATTCATTGCAAAGACAATGAAGGCCCACTACAAATCACATCCTCTTAATGAACCCATTCTTTTGATGCATGCATAATACATTTGTATTTTTAATTATTCATATTTGGAATGTAGAGGAGAAACTGAAGTTGGAATACATACATTAAAAGTACTTTGATAGTACTTACACAGGTTATATTTAGGTGGAGGTTATATATCACATATAAAACTGTTTCTTTCTCTCGCCTTTTTGAATTCTTTTGCCATGATGTCATCACATTAGTCATTACAAAATCAGTATCGTGGATTTTGAAAGTGGGCTCCTCTTTGTTAGTGATCCAAGCCGATTCAATCCTCGGAAAGCTATGAAGTAGTACTTGAGGACCTCGACCACACACCCTGGCCTCTGTCCGCAGACACAGTAGAAATCTATAAACACCTCATAGAGCTGCTTTTCTCATTTTTTAACCTACCACCAATTTTTGCTTTTTTCTCTCTCTAATCTTTAAATCAAATGTGCCGAAAGCTTCACCAAGAATTACCAATGATTGAAAGTCCGCATCAAAAGAATGGGTTCATTAAGAGGCTGTGATTTGTAGTGGGCTTTCATTGTGGCAGAGTAGTTGCAATGAATGGTTGTCAGTGAATGACTTCTCAAAGCGTTTGAAAAGATAAACACAATTCCTGAGCTCATGGACAAGCGAAAGGGTTTCAAGTGTTGTTACAAAAGATTAATGCAGGGCCTTGGAAATTGAACTAAAGGAGGGTCGTGCACTGAGTGCTTCTGTGAGGAATTCACTGCAGTACTTCCAACTGTTGCCACTCTGATATATAGAGTAGTTAAGTGGGGACAGAGATCTTCAAGTTTTCATTTGAGGAATTGCAGATTGTTTTCAATTCAAAGGAAAAGGGGAGAGCTGGTATAAATAACCTTAAAATGAAAGATGGTTGGTTGCTCAAAGAATCTATGAGAACCTATGATAAATGTAATAAATAAAGACATGGCACAACAGGTGTAGTGCCAGCTATATGCCAAATTTGGTAGAGAAACTAGGTATCTTGCTTGGTATAATTCTTTTCAACACAAGGTCATCTTCATGAACTGTTATATTCCTATAGTAGGCCAAACTAATACAAATACAATTTATTAAGTGAAGCGGTCAGTCCCAAGAGCATGTTTGCCCTTCAAGCGTCTAGTGCACACACAGACACAATCTACCATCGGTTTGAAATGAGCATCTCTCTAATTTTCTAAAATGAGCATAACTCCAGGTTCTGGGTTTCTAAAACGAGCACATCTCCTTTCTACCGGTGCCAAACTGAGAGTGAGTTTGAAGGCCTCATTTTCCATTCTTGCTGACAGCAGTGCTATTTGTTTTTTGTTTTTTTATAAAAAAAATTTGGTTTTTGATTTTACAGTGCTTTAAAGACGCCATGTGATTGATCATGCAGGCTTTATCATAGAAAAAACAGACCAAAAGAGTTTTCTGCTGATGGTGATTTAAAGGCTTTTAACAACAAAGCATTAAAAAAGAGTTGGGTCAATTTCTCCAGAGCCATGCGTATGAAAAGCTGCTAATTAATATACAGTGAAAATTTGAATTTGAGTTTGATTTATTTAATAAGGAATAGCACATATCAATGAACGTATTTATATTCATATTAATGAACATATATGTAAATATGTAAGATTGTAGTCGAGGGCTAATTTGCATCTTTAGTCCTTTGTGCAAGTTGAACATAAATGGTGACCCATACTACATACACTACATCACCTGTGTCAAAGTGGCAGCCCGGGGGCCAAATCTGGCCCGCCGCATCATTTTGTGTGGCCCGGGAAAGTAAATCATGAGTGCCAACTTTCTGTTTTAGGACCAAATTAAAATGAAGAGTATAGATGTACAGTGGTACCTCGTCATACGACCGCTCGTCATACAATATTCTCGTCTTACGACGGAAATTTTGATCGAATAATTCGCCCGTCATCCGATCAAAATTTCGTGATGCGACCAAGCCAGGTGGCCATGGCACTGTCTTTTTTGCATATCTTTCGTGTATAACAATATCTGCGAGCACTGACCGATTAATTCAGACGAGTTTCTCCTATGGATCAACCAGAAAACGCACAACGCGCATGCGCGGGCAAAAAGAGGGTTTTCTGGGTAATGAAGTATACTCGTGCACACAACGCCAATAGGCAATGGCACTCTTTCTCAGAATGAAACTTTATTACCCACAATCAATACGTGGGTAAGCTCAGCTGTTGCATTTCCTGTTATTATTATTATCTAATACGAGGAGTATTATATTACTTCTCGTTCGCTGCTCCTAAGAACATCAGCGGCACTGGCTCGCAATTCCCTCTTTATAATATTTCTGGTTGCAACTCTCTCTCATAGGCGCTGTTCAAAGCGGTTGCGACCAGAGCCATTACAACGAGGGAGTTGCGAGCCGGTCTTTAAGAGCAGCGGAGCAATCGCTAAAATGTACTACAAGACTATTTCTCGTTGGCAAGTGGTCGTGGGTTATCCTATTGTGAGGACATTTGTGTGAATCATTTTCGGAATATTTTGAAGGGAATACATAGTACAACAGCAAACAGCCCACCGATAGCGAACGTGAGGGTGGAGGCGTGGCAAACCGCCAACCCGGTAGACGAAGGTAACAAAAGATTACAACAAAATTAGAATTCAGTTTTGTGTAAAGTTACATTAAATGTATGTTTGAGAGTCTGTATATATTAATCCAAGTTAATTTAAATTTGTTTGTTCCGTTTACGAGTACGTTGTCGTGGAAAAAAAATACTATTAAACCACTAGTTATGTGTTACTTTGTTAATAGATGGCGAATTAGAAGAAATAAAACATTTTTTCCAATCCAATATCCTGTTTTTGGTGTTTTTTCAGAGGGTTGGAACAAATTAATTTGTTTTCCATTCATTTCAATGGGAAACGTCCGCTCGAGTTACGAGAATCTCGTCATACGATCTCAGTCTCGGAACGGATTACGATCGTATGTCGAGGTACCACTGTATATTAAATTTCCTGATTTTCCCCCTTTTAAATCAATAATTGTAATTTTTTAATCAATTTTTTTCTGTGTTTTTAGTTCAAAAATCATTTTGTAAAATCTAAAAATATATTTAAAAAAATCTCAAATAAATATTGTTTTAGATCTATAAAAATTGAATATTCAGGGATTTTAATCCACTTCTTTTAATACATTTATAAAAAAAATATCTAAATATCATATCTAAAATGGTCCGGCCCACGCGAACCAACCTGTCTGACAACCCTGCACTAGATACAAGGTATATTCTAAACTAGATACTACATACATACATACTAGATACTACATACATACATACTGGATACTACATACATACATACTAGATACTACATACATACATACTGGATACTACATACATACATACTAGATACTACATACATACTAGATACTACATACATACATACTAGATACTACATACATACATACTAGATACTACATACATACTAGATACTACATACATACTAGATACTACATACATACTAGATACTACATACATACATACTAGATACTACATACATACATACTAGATACTACATACATACTAGATACTACATACATACTAGATACTACATACATACTAGATACTACATACATACTAGATACTACATACATACATACTAGATACTACATACATACATACTAGATACTACATACATACATACTAGATACACACTTTAAAAAAAAAAAAGGTTGTTAATTATAACATGAAGAAAAATGGCGTTCAGCATTCTTTTGTACTATTTGAAGGGGCAGTACCGTCGCAAGCTTTTTCTTCCCCGACTACGACGTCGAGAGTAATCAATCTTTTCACCCAAACGATTAATGTAAGTTGACATTTGTGCAAGGTCATTTGTCATCAAAGTAAACACTGATTTACCCAAGGTGTCACTTTTATTTGGTGTTTACAGTACACTCAATGCAAATTTGCAAAATAAAAAGGCTGACATAACACATTTGCACAAATGCACGATCAATGTCCATCAATATTAAGAAATGCCTGATGGCTATTTGACTAACCGCCATATAGATTGACAATATTGTACAATATGCAGAGTTGTGTAAAGTTTGGTTTCCTTTTGTGTTCCAAACGAGACTATACAGTAATCCCTCGAATATCGTGGATAATGTAGTTGACGTTGTGATCGTCAAGTCAGCTTTGCAGCCGCATCTACGGCGTAAATCCCTCATAATGCTGGTTAACACTTGCTTAGTGTCCTTGGAAAAGGATATTGTGGCCGCTTTCCGAATGTTCGCTTCTTCTTTCTTGGTAATATGCACTGTAGATTCATTTATGCTTATATGGCATGCTACATCTTTAGATTAGCAATGTCACTTTTTCAATCAGTGTCATCATGTCTTGTTTTTTCTTGGGCTCATTGGCGCTTAGGAGACATTTTCAAGGACGATTCAAAATTCTAACAAAACTGCAATTGGCTCGGCGTAGTGTTTCTCCACAGGTAAAGTGCGCAATTCGAATGTAATCTAAAGAAACCAGGAAATGGCAAGAAAATATGATTCAGCGCTGAATTGGGTGATACTCAGCGCTGAAGAAGAAGCAGAGCCCTGACTTCTGCCATTTTTTATTCCCTGTCTGCCGCTTGCGAGTTTAGTGTAAATGTTAACATTTTTATGAACTTTGTTTTGGTACTTAATATAAAAAAATGCGATGTAATGAAGCTGCAAATATTGAATCCCGGAAGTGTTGAAGGATCACAGTAAGGAGCTGTGCAGATTTATTATTCAGTCTAAAGGCTGATCCCTTATTATTTTTTATTTTAGTTTGTTTGTTTGTTTTAGTCCACACAATTTGAGAATGAAATGTAAATCTAGTTACAATTATGCTTGCGTGCGCGTGCTTGTGGATGTGTGCGCAGGCTCAGGGCAACTCCCATTGTTTCTAGAGGTTACTAGTTTGATTGGCAGCTGGACAACCCCTTTGGCTGGCTACTGGAGCTGAGTGACCACCACAATATGGAAGCCTTTATCCCTGCATGCTGGCCAGGACACACACTGCTGCTCCTGGACACCACACTTTAACCCATTTAACACACTATACAAAAGCAGAGGACCCCCATGTATACATGTTCCGGCTGAAAAGAAGTGTGTAGAATTCAATCAGCACCTGGATTCCAAACGTTAGGTTGGGTTAGCCTTGACGTTACACTGGATTTCTTCTTTTGAGACACTGAAGAATGGTCTGGGCAGAATTTAGGTTCAGACCCCACTCAGTTACAGTAAAAATATTGAGTGTCAGTGGTTCTCTGTTTCTAAATGTGCCCTGTGATGGACGAGCGACCAATCTCGTATGTAAGAATTGCTCTTTACTGTTTGCCATAGTCAGCTGGAACTGGCATACACGTCAATGGGTGGATGTAAAAATGAAAAAATTCATGTGTTTTCCCTTGTAAAGACTTTATTTTCTATTTTTTGGTTTTTATTTGTAGTTATTCTTTCATTGTTAATGGCCATGTGGCAGCTAATTTAATATTTGTATTTTTTTACCCGTGACATTTCTTTTTTTAGACAAAAATGATCCGTTTTTTGTCATTTTATGACATTTTAGAGAAACTCCCAATTCCATTACATGACCACAGCATGATGATAAATTATAGCTATTTTAGAATCCTTTACAAAAGAATTCAGACACGTTGCATATAGTTTAATTTGAAAAATGAGCCAATCAGAGGGAATGATGTTACATCTGAAATTACAAAAACATACTCTCTTGTACTCACAAGCCCTGGCTTTATTATAGTATTGGTATTGCATGTTGGTTAAAATATAACAAATTGTATACTTATGAGTTATATTGAGAAAGCATGGAGGAAGTGTGGTTAGCTCTCTGATTAAGGGTTCAATCCCTGGTAGGTTTTGACTTTACTATGTGGAGTTTCCATCTTCCCACTGTGCTTATGTGGGTTTTCTTCAGGTACTACGGTTTCCTCCTACATCCCAAAAATTTGCATTGTAGGCAAGTTAGACACTCTAAATTGCCCCTAGGTATGAGTGTGAGCATGAATGGTTGTCTATCTCCTTGTGCCTTGCGATTGGCTGGCCAACGATTCAGTGTCCCCTGCCTGATGCCCATAGTTAGCTGGGATAGACTACAGCACCCCCTGCAACCATTGTGAGGGTAAATGGAACGGAAAATGAATTAACTTTTGAAGGGTCCATTTTAAACAATAATTTAAACAAGTAAAACAAGTGAAAAAAGGATAAAATAAATTGCTAGTTTAAGGGCAGTGTGGAAAATGCAGTTCTATTTCCACATATTGTATTTATAGTATCTATAAATATGCCAAATAATACGAGGAAAAGTAGCCAATTTAGTGTTTTACACAACAGAAAACATAAATGAAGTACAAACATTTTTGTGAGTGTTTTACAATCTATTTTCATGACTGCAAGGATTTTTTTTCACCTTTTTTTTTAAGTTGTCATTCAAATTATTCAAATCCACATTTTTTTTAATTTTTAATTTTTCAAACTAATAATAAATACAATAATAAACAATACAATAACATGGGTGATTTTGCTTCTGTCTCCTCCTTCCTACCTTTTAGTGTCATCTTTTCCCGCTTCTACTCCCTCCTCCTTCCTCTTGCTGTCTACCCAGCTGAATAACCACTAAAGGTAAATTAGATCATAATGACCCTGCAGACCCCTTACAAAACCTGATTTGACACGCAACCTTCTGCCTAATGAGCTGAAAAACGCCTCTGTGTGTGTGCGATTCGGGGTGTATGTGTGTGTGTGAAATGTCTGTATTTTGCTCCTTTCGTCACAGCTCTGTGTGGTATCTCCTAACACACAAACACACTTGCAAACACGCACCAGTAACCATATGTTGGCATTATGAAGTTAATGCGTTGTTCTCCCGAGACATTGTTAATTGGATTCTGGGATAAACCTCAGAATCGGAACTTTTTACTCCATTAAATAATGATTGAAATAACTAAAAAAAAAAGTTTGATTTTTTTGTTACTTTTATCTCATTGACTGTCATTGATGAACCCTGTCTGCGCTAGAAAATATTTTTTTTCATATTGACACTATACAATAACTGATATATTATTACTTATATTTGTACACAATGAATTTCTGGAAACAGATCAGCTCATTCTTGATGTTGTAACTACATCTAATTGTAATTAAATAAATAAACATGTTGGCTCCCTTGATGGTGATTCATTTAGATTGGGAGGTCTTGCAGTAATTGCATAATGTATCTTGAGTGTGTGTAAATTTCTAAAACAAAAAAACTTCTGGAAATTTTGAATTATTTTGAATAAAGTATTAGAAGGATAAAGATAATTAAATGTTCAAAATATGTTCTCCAATTTATTCATATGATGAGCTTTGGAATTATCATTTTTTATTATTATTATTTGTTTTAAGGTCCACTTAACCGTCATGCCCAATTACTTGCAATGTTACACTTGGCCGGAAACCAAGTGGTTAGTGCGTCAGCATCACGGTCTTGAGGTCTAGGGTTCGATCCCAGGTGGGTCCTCACTGTGTGAAGCTTGCACGTTCTCTCTTGGCTTTCTCCAGGTACTCCAGTTTCCTCCCACAACCCAAAAGCATGCATGGTGGGCTCGTTGATCACTCTAAATTGCTTCTATGTATTGGTGTGAGCTTGAATGGTTATCCGTCACCTTGTACCCTACGATTGCCTGGCCACCGATTCAGGGTGTCCCCCACCTCTACCCATAGTTAACAGGGATCGGCTCCAGCACTCCCCACGACCCTTGTGAGGATAAGCGGTTCGGAAAATAAATGAATGTTACACTTTTCTCATGACGACATGTGACATATTTTACACATACTGTATTTTATGTCTATAATTTCTATTTTTATGTATGTATGTTTTGTAATGTGTCCCCTATATGAAATTTCTTTGTGCATTGCATTATGACAAAACAGATGTTTATCAAATTTACATAAGAGACTAACTCAAACTCAAACAATATTTTGCTGCCCAAATTTGACATCCAACTATCTTATTAGTGTTGTCTGCACCTATTTTGCAATAAAAATATAATGATGGTAACGATTAAAAAAATAATAATGATGTAATTAAAGGATTCATTTGGGGGAGGGTTAAATACAGAGATACTTTTAAAACTCATATTAACAAAAACTAAAACTTGAAAAAGTTTTGCTTAGTGATTAAAAATATTACATTAGTCAAATGTGACAAAAAAAAGAAAACATAAACCAACATGCACAAAAGAGGATTATTGCATTTTTGTGAAACCAATTTGTGAATTCAGAATTAAGGAGTGGGAGCAAAATGAGATGAAATTTAGAATACTGCTGATTATATTATGTCAGAGTTCAAATGTTTAAGTGTCCTACAAAAAGGAGTCCTCGGGGCTATTATGTAGGGTGGTATCAACTGACATGACCTTTGCTCTCCATGCTTGTGTATGTGATTTGGTCGTAGTGATTTTTTATTTTGGTTTTCATAAGTAATTACTTTTTCCTTTTTCTTTTCTTTCACTCTGTCTTTCTTACCCTTTCTTTCATCTACTCCCTCTCCAAATGAAATCTTACAGCTTTCTCTGCTGAATCTTAGGGTGCCTGTGTGTGGTGGTCTGAGCGTCTGAGTGATAGACTAACCCCTCTCAGAAATATAGACTCCTTGGGGTCACCCGGTAACCCCATGAGCCAATTGTTACTGCCCCACTCAGTGACTCTCTAAACTGCACTTGACAGAACTTTCTGTCAATTTGGCAAAACATTGCCAATTGCCTTAATGGAAAAACTGAAAATATGAGAATGAATACATGTGTAAATTATGTGCAACTATCCACCCTTAAAATTGAGATTTTTATCTTGTATTTTTCCAAGTGGTTTGTGATCTGTTCAGGGTATAAACAGTATTCCCTCAATTTTCCCGGATTATCTAGACCAGACATGGCTGCCCACTCCCTGCATGAGTCTGTGGAGTCCCTCCGAAGCTCCTTTAGCAATAGACTGCGGCACCCTCATTGCAGGAAGGAGCGCTTCCGCAGATCCTTCCTCCCATCAGCTGTCAGGCTCTTTAACAAAAAAATGGCTGTGTGTTAAAACCTACCGTATGCATGCATGTACATTTATGTGTATGTATGTATGTATATATGTCCTAAGCAACACGCTTATTTAATTATATATTTATTCATGTATTTATTTCTTGACCTACTTATTACCTATCTATTACCTATCTATTTATGTCTAAAATGCCTTTCCTATTCCTGCATCCTCACCCTCTTGCCACTGGAACAACGAAATTTCCCGAATACAGGATGAATAAAGTTATCCAATCCAATAATTGAAAAACCGCAAATTAGGATCACCCCACAAAAATTAAAAGTAAAATTAGAAGTAATTACAAGTATAAAATTATCAAGAAGTTTACCCGGACAAGTAACGCAAACTGCGGGACTCCTGACAACCTCCCTAAACGGAAATCCAAAAAACTGTCACTTGAATTTTTTTTTGAAGCAACCATTTCGGAAAAGTACCAAATTTCCAATTTAAATGCCTGGAAATTTATACCATCGCTACGGCTTCCGCATTTGATTCAACTGCACTGTATACCGCATGAATTCGTTAACACGAATGCATTGTGAATCATCCGGGGTACAAGTTCTGACCAATGATTCATCTTGTGCGACTTCAGCGTTGCAATCGATTAGGAATCGATTGCATCGGTAGCCTCTATCGCTTTAATGTTTTCGTTTTCGTTTTTTTTCATAAGGGAATAAATATTATTAAGGCTGACTAAACCACCAGTCTTTTGTTTTGAAACAAATCCTATCATTTGCAGGGTTGTTCTAAAGTAGTGGTGCATAACACTGGTAAGTCTTATCTTATCAATATGCCTGCTCGGCATAAATGGATAGCAATTTGGATGAAACTTCTAATAAGAAACGCAAACACTTGGAGAAGTTTATTGGTCCGTATTCGACGAAGTATCCCATGTTGAAGCCGTCTCCAAAAGGACCGACATTTGCACACTGCACAACATGCAGGTGCGGGTTAGGAACCAGGTGAAAAATGTTAATGTTGTGGAAATTTGAATTTGCTAATGAATGATCAACAAATTATACTTTGTTTACTTTTTATACTCATTTATGCTGTACTTTTTAAATAGTTTGCAAGAACACAATATTTCAATTAATGTAAAAACATGATAATAACAGTTTGAATTAATTTGTCCTACGTTATTTTTTTTTAACATTTTATATCAATTTTGCGTGAATCGCATTCACTCTGGAAAAACTACGGAAATGGGTGTCATCTTTCTCGGCCTTTTCTATTTTTCGGCATGGCATTCTCCTTCTTCGTTGGCATTTAGCCGTGGACTTTTCTTCTTCAGCGCTGAATTGAGTGGCCAGTCCCTGCCCTCCTCTTGCGAGTTTCAGCAGGAACATTTTTTGATTTGGGATACTTTTGGAAAATGCCATGATGGACTGAAGGTGCAAAATGGCGAGTGATGACTGTAGCCTTCCTCTTGTCCAATGGCAGCTAAAATTTTGCTGTATTACGGTTAAAAGTGGCGGCATGGTGAGCAAGTGATTAGCTCGCCCATCACATGATTCTGAGATCGAGAGTTCAATCCCCATTGTGTTCCGACCTTCCAATGTGGAGTTTGTATGTTCATGTACTCTGGTTTCTCCCACATCTGCTAAACAGCATTGGTAGGCTGATTGATCACTCAAAATTGTCCCTAGATATGATTTTGACTGTGAAAAATAGTTTGTCTCAGTGTAGCCTGTGATTGCCTGGGGACCAATTCAGGGTGTCCTCTGCCTCCTGCACACATTTGGCAGGGATAGGCTCCAGCACCCACGTCACCCTTGAGAGGATCACAGGTACCAAAACTGAATGTAATTGAATGATGGTCTTGAAACCAGCTCTTGGCATTCATGCACATCACGATCACCCGAGTGAGGGAATATATTCATAACTTAAATCCTTCTCCTGTACATCATTGTCCATAGGCAATGCATAGGCTTACATGTTGTGTGCAGATTACACAGAGCAATGTACAGACCAAGCTCAGAAATAAAACACTCTAGAAACAAACCGAGGGAGGTTTTTAAACACCAATTCATACACAGAAAACTGCATTTAACCTTTGGGAAGGACAATCAAATTTGATACCCAACATGAAATACCCATGACATCTCAACATTTGAAACAAAAGCTTTTGATTGTAGCAATATACTTTTCGCGCCATACTTCTGGTTGGCTCTCATGTAAAATTGCAGATTTGAAAATGTATTCTCTGTTGTGCACCCAAACCCACAACTCTGTTTTTCTGATGAATCTTTGGGGGTATAAAACTTCGAAAGCCAGTAAAAAATATTTTTTAAGAATGAAGCAAAAGTGTAGTATGATGTGTGTTTTGGGAGTCAAATAGAACAGCAGTACACTCTTGGGTCAGAAGTCTGGTGATGTCGCATGTCGTAATTGGTTGGTCTCAGGTCTAGCGTGTTATTTTCACCTTGGGGCAGCTTTAAAATGATCCAGGACACCAACAAGTTGAAACAGGATAAGCAGTATAGAAAATAGATAGTAACTCAAAATGGAGCCAGATGGCCTTTGGCGTGACAAAAGGCTATCAGTCTATCATCCAGTAGTGGCTCATGGCAGAGGCTCAGTGGATGTCGTTTTAGTTATGTGCTAAAAGAAATCAGGAAATGGAAATTTAATCTAAATCCCTTTAATGCCATCCTGTCTCAATTAAGTCCTGTGCATTTCTCAGTCAATGCCCGTTTTCAGCAATTAGCTTCAAATCAAAAGCCTTTATTGTCATCATACACAGCTGCGTATGACGAAATTGGTGGTGCTACTCCACAAAGTCCGTTTTTCCAGTAAAGAAACAAATAAGTAATATATTAAATATATTTAGAACAACCCCGCAAATGATGGGATTTGTTTCAAAACCAAAGGTTGGTGGTTTAGTCAGCCTCAAGCCTGTACATATAATGTACATAATTCAAACAAAATCTTGCAGAAGCTCTCTTACTCAGCAACTGTTTTTCCTTCAGAAAGCCTTCATGGTCTTTAACCTAAAGTTAATTTGACTATGGTTAGCCTTGAATAAGTTAATTGATTGACGAGCAATGCCACCTCTCATTTGCTTTCAATACTGACTCCAATCAACTGCTCTCACATCCTAGTTCCATTGTTGCTTCAACAAGTTATTCAAGACATTATTAAGCTTTGCACTCAGAAAAAAAGAAAGCAGAGCGCTCTTTAGAATTCCTCTGGTGATTTTAATTAAAGTCCAAGACTCCAACCAACCGTCTTCCCCCTCCTTGCCTTGCTGTTCTATAGGCTTGCTACACTACAGCTTCTCTAACTTGTTTCCTTGACCACTTCTCATCCCTTCATCCTTTCACCAAAGTGGCATAAGGAATGCTCCAATCTGGCCTGTAGTGGATCCCCATGGCCTTACAGCCCTTATGACAAGAACTACTACAAGAAGGTATTAGAAAGAGAGAGAATCTATTTAAGTATTAATGTCTTCCTCCTATCTCTACAACATTTTGAAGGTTGACTATTTGCTAACACGTCGCTGATTTAATACAATAATCGGCTCTCTAGAGAAGTAGTCATTCGGATTGAAGGTCTTTTGTCAACTGTTCACTTGTGATGTGGTATTTGGAGAGCAAAGTCATTTTAAAAGAGGTGTTGCTTGATTGAAAACCACTAATATTGAGCGTCTATCAATGATGCCAAAAGTGGTCCTCAAGGGCTACCGTGGGTCCTGGCTTTTTTTTCCAACCAATCCAGCATAAACTGTTTAACCAGTGAGGTTTCTCCTAAAACAGGCACTAACTGAGTGCAAACAACTGATTATTACACTTGTAAGAAACCACATATGTAAAAAGGTATCATCTTGTTTGGTTGGAATGCAATACTGCACCCACTGTGTCCCTTTGTGGAATAATGTAAAAACCACTGGTCTGGGTAATGGCCCATTTGTAGTGGCTAATACAAAAGTTAACGAGAACAAACCAAGCAATTCTCCTTTCATTCAACTTTTCCTGAAAATACAAGGCAGTCAATGACACTCCAAGTCCACAATAACAATAGCATTCTTTAACAAAAAATAGTTAGATATTTACATTACATCTTTTACTACACTCATCATTCTTTTTTTCATGCTCCAGCTCGAATTAAATGAAAAATTATTCATTCATTCATTCTCTGAACCACTTTATCCACATTAGAGTCGTGGGGGGGTGAACCCTATACCAGCTGACTCCCGGCCAAAGGTGGGGGACACCTTGAATCGGTGGCCAGGCAATCGCAGGGCACAAGGAGATGGACAACCATGCACACTCAGACCCATACCTGGGGGCAGTTTAGAGTGTCCAATCAGCCTACCATACATGTTTTTGGAATGTGGGAGGAAACCGGAGTACCCGGAGGAAACCCACGCAGGCCCATGGAGAACATGGAAACTTAACACAGGTGGACGTGACCTGGATTTGAACCCAAGACCCCAGAGACAAAAATGCACATAAGTATTTTTTACTATTAAATTCTGAGAATGGCGCTCAAGGAATAACATAAAAATATGAATTGTTTCTGGCTTTCTCGGTCAAAAGGGTCCCTGACTCCTGAGTTAGGCCCTGCTGATTTAAACCTGGGTGTATGTAAAGGCTAGATTGAAATAAAGAAATGAAACATTTTACACAAAAAGCATGTGGATCTTTTTTTTTTTAATTCAATAGTTTAAAATTTTAGTTGAGTACAAAATCCTTCTGTAAAAATAAAGAGCATATAGCAAGTGAGTGATTAAGTAAAAAAAATACATGATTAGCCATTTAAAATACCAGCATTCCTTTTTTTTGTCAGTGTTTGCTTTGCTCGAACTGGATTGAACCCCTGACATCACACATTAACGGCACTATAACTACAACACGGCTATATCATTGAAGTGATCTTTTCACACAAAAAGAAAGGTTTTAGCTAATGTGCAGGTTTCACTCGGCCTCATGCGTCTTCAAGTGGTGAATAATGCTTGACATGGTCCCTCCTTTGTTATGTGGAGTTGCATGTCTTGCATTTGGCCCCTTTTTTTCAAGAGGGTCTCAAATTTAAGATGCAAATCTTTTAATAGATTGTGGATTACTTCGATTCAAATCCATTGTCTTGGTGTTTTGTGTCAAATGCAGCTGAATCAAAGAGAAAAATGCTTGATAGTCAACTCTTCCATCAAGGTCTTTGTGTCATGGATTAAATTTAATGGTTAACAAAACGAGCGCACCATTGGTCAGTGTTAGACTCAAATACAAATGACTGCATACTTACGCACGTCATGTCAGACCTTGTTGCCCGCTGCTTTTTACGATTTGAAAAGCAACAATTATCTTGACATAAAAAGATGTGGATGGTGGAGAGAAAATGAGTAAAAGGGAGTTTGTGTTCCTTTAGGAAAAATTGGAAAGGACTTATTGTCTCGAGCCGCAACGTTTATCAGACATATGGCGAAGTGGAGTTGCCTAAGAAGACTTGAGGGCAATTCATGATCTCCACTCAATTAAAGGGATTAGGGACCCTGGGAGGGTAGCCCACACACATGGACATCCTCTTTGCTCGTGTACATCCTAGAACTTCATGCATGCACACATACTACATAATTCACCTCAATTCAGTCTGAAGGAGAGTGGTTTTAAAGCAAGCTTTTTACATACATGCATATTTAAATTTAGATGTTATGCAGTACATTTTATGAACAAAACAAAAATCATTCAAGTTCCATATGATTAGTGAAGTTAAGAAAAGTCATTAATGTTCCTCGTCAGATTAGTTCATTTCAAATCCTAAATATCAAAGCCTAGAAAGATTATTTGAAGTGTTTTTAGCGGTCATCTCAGTAATACTTAATTTGTATGCCTTACCTTTCTTATAATTACCTTTTCTATCACATTTCTTGAAATTTCCCATTTGGGTGGTTCCGTTTATTTAGGGGCCGACATGTGACATATCCAGTGAAGTTCAAAAAGAGTTTGATGTGTTGAAATAGTGTTTTAATTTGTTATAAAATTTACCTCTATCTCTTGTAAAAAATTAAAATCACAACAAAGTGATTTGGACATGAACTATTTGAATAGTCGTTGGTGTGAATGTTCACCAAAACTGGGAAAATAGTAGAATTTATGTGACAAAAAACATTTAAATGTTGTTTACAAAATGTTAATACTTTTTTATGATATTTTTTGACATGCAAAAACAATTGGTTGTGGTTGCTCTGCGTATAAATAATAATGGCTAATAATAATTCAGGCATGTTCATTTGTTTTTTGAATTTTACCAGTATTTAAAAAAAAAACTATCTGTAAAAATCTTTTGGTACATTTATGTTAAATATGTGATCAAATTATCTGTGATAATAAGTTTTAAACAAAATACCAGCAAATACCAACAAAAATAGAGATTCAAGCCTCTTCATCCAAATTAGTGTTTGACCTCAGAAATGTACTGAAAGAATGGTCAAAAGATCCTATAAACACAATCCTAATCCACGTGAAAACCATCCCAGAAGTGTTCATGGTGTTATAACTGCAGAAGGTGGAGAAACCATGTATCAAAACTCGCATTATGAGTGGGATGTCACTGGAAGGAAGCATTAATTAAGAATGCTTAAAATTAATGATTTTTTTTCTTCAAAATTGCGCAGTTCAAGCGGCAGCCAGCGGCAGTAGTCCTCACTCGTATTCTGTGTTTTTACAGCTTTTTTTAATCTTTTGTTTTTAAGTTGTTGTTTATTTTAATACTCTACTTTATACTGACGTATACATGTGCATCTATGTATGTATGTCTGTATATATATATAATATATATATATATATATATATATTGGATATATAGATGCACATTTCAGCAACACGCTTATTTATTTATTTATTAACTTATTTATTACCTATTTATTTATGTCTAAAATGTCTTGTCCTGTGTCTGTATTCTCCCCCTCTTGCTACGGTGACAGTGAAAATTCCCAAATACGGGATGAATAAAGTTATCTAATCTAATAAAATGTATGACTTCAGTCACATATTGCAACTTTTCTCATAATAGTATGACTTTACTCCTTGTCCTATTTTTTCCTCTCTTTCTTTAGACTTTAGTTGACTGGATGTTCCGTCTATCGATTATCTGGCCCCCTTATTACATTTTGAGGGTCACGAGGGAGCGGCACATTATTGGAAGACAATTTCCATAATCCATAAATGTAACCTTAGTTTAATCAGCCATGTTGGTATAGTGCAGGGGTGGCCAACTCCGGTCCTCGAGAGCCCCTATCCAGTCTTTTTTCCACGTCTCCCTCCACCAAAACACCTAAATACAATAATCGGGATCGGTATGAAGCTTCTGGACAGCTTGCTGATGAGTTGATCATTTGATTCAGGTGTGGTAGAGGAGGGCGATACGGAAAACAGACTGGAGAGGGGCTCTCGAGGACGGGACTTGGCCACCCCTGGTATAGTGCGTAGTAAATTGATTAAATAAATTAATTATCTAGTTGAGTTCTGCTTCCCTTCCTTTTTTCCTTTTCTCTCCTGTTCAAGTTCTTTCTTTACCCGTGCTGTTCCCTTGTCGCTGGCCATGAAAGGCCTAGCCATGTATAACAGATATGGTGGATTGTGAGTGGATCAGAGCAGATCATTGAGGTGAATGGCTTCAGTGAAACCTCTCATTCAGCACTGAGTCAAAGCTTTCAAAGGAGCTCTGATATGGAAGAAATGAGGATATCCTTCCTCGCTGTTCCTTTCTTTCTCGAGAGTGTCACGCAATGTGTGTTTGTGTGCACGTCCAGGATGTTTGGTGTGGGCTGCTGACTTTTGTCCTTGTGAAATTATCAAACAAAGCTGAAGTAGGAAGTCAAATGAATGGTGTCTTGCTGGGCACCGTGACCGTACGTTCATGAGCGGTGTGCTCATGTGTGTCTATACGGACGCCGCGTTTGCGTCTCGAAACTGTTCTGTGGCATATTCTTTTATTTATTTTTTTAAATTAATGTTCCTTGCATTTTTCAGTCTTTGTGTGCAGACTTCAATAGGTTCCTCTTTTTATCTAAAAATCATTAATCCATTGATGTTCTTTTCGGTTTGTGAATTGAAAATACTTTTTCAGAAAGGATATTTAAATACAATTTAAAACGTTTAAATGTCCCGAATTTACTGGTGCAGAGTTCTCAACTAGCCCATAAAATTTGACATAGTGCAAGTTAATTTTTCATCTACAGTCAATTACCAGATTTTTACTTCGTTATGATTATTCTCAAATATTTTTTGTTGTCGTTCGACCTTTCCACACATTTGAACCATGTGCTTGGCCGCAATGCAGCAAATTACAATTGTCAAGGTATCTTTCAATTATCGTAGTTATAAAACTGATACCAGCATGGAGCCTGGAAGGGCCCCCCATTATGTTTCCCTCACCTTGACCCTCCTTGTTTTTGTCACCCAGGGTTTTGTGTATGTGGCAGAGAGAACACTCTTTAAACTGTGTTATTCAGTACAACATCTTCTGTTGTTTTGTCATAATTTGTTTTTCTTAACTTTAAAAGATGTCTTCTTCACATATGGAAATAAAACAATAAAATAACCGTGCCCGGACAGATGACCATGTGCCTATCCGGTGTGAATTTAAGTAATTTTGGGGATAAAAGTCATAAAATTATGAGATTAAAAACATCACTTGAAGTTTTTCGGGGTCCGTAGACATCAATTTTTGGTGACATTAAGTCAGTGTGAAAAATTTGATTTTGTAATTATTTTTGGGGTTCATTTGATTTCTGTAGAGATCGACTTTATATTGTTAATATAGGTGACATAGTTTTAAACTAGAAGATTTTCAGATGGTGGTGGGCCTTGAGATTTTTTCAAAGCAAAACGTGTTCCACAACTCACAAAAGTTTGGGAAACACTGTTCTATAGTTAGTGAGTTAGCTTGATGCACCATACTACAATTTACAGTATATTTTAGTAGTGAAATTAAGGATTTATTGTAGATGGTAGAAGAAAGGTTGCTGTTTGAAAACCCCATTATGACAATTTTCAAATGACTATCGTGCCATTTATAAGTGGACAAAAAAAAAGATTGAATACTGATTATCTTAATAAAATTCATGTCATAACAGCCTCACAGTTTTGAGATTGAGGGTTCTATCCCATGTCACCAAAACATAGGCTGGTTGACTTGCCCCTAGGTAAGAGTGTGAGTGTGAATGATTGTCTGTCTCCTTGTGCCTTGTAATTTGCTGGTCACCAATTCATGTTGTCCCCTGCTTGGTGCCTGTAGTTGGCTGGGATAGGCTCCATCACCCCTCACAACCCTTGTGAGGAGAAGCAGCACGGAAACTGAATGAACGAAACAGACAACATATCTCAACAGATCTAAAATCAACGTTTCCCATAGAAATGAACTAAAAACAAATTAAATTGTTCCAACCCCCCGAAAAAACACCAAAAACAGGATATTGGATTGGAAAAACACTTTTATATGTTCTAATTCGCCATCTATTAACAGAGTAAGGAAATAACTAGTGTTTATGATGTTTAATAGTACTGAAATTAGATGGATTTCGTGGAGGGGAGAGAGGGAGGGACAGAGAGAGAGCGAGAGTGAGAGAGACTTTTTGCACGGCAACGCGCTCGTAACATAACATAAACAAATTTAAATGAACTTGGGTTACGATACAGACACACTCAAAAATAAGTTTAATCTAACCTTACACTAAACGTAATTGTAATTTTGTTTGACATTTTTATACCTTTCTTGGCTCTATTTCCCCCGTCTCCACCCTGACTTTCAGTTGCAGTTTTTAAAAGGAACCTATCGAGGGTTGTTTGCTGTTGTCTTCCTTTCAAAATATTCTGAAAATGATGCACACAAATGTCCTCAAAATTGGATAATCCATGACCATTTGCCAACGAGAAGCAGTATACTACTTTCATATTAGCAAGCAAGCTCCGCCATTCTGCACTGACTAACGGGGGAAAAAAAACACTGAAAAAAATGCAACGCTCCGCCCAGTGCTCGTAGAGACATTACACAAGGGAGTTGCGATGGGAAAGACAGTGCCCATGTTGTTCTCAAAAGCAGCCTCTCGCATCGGCCACCTGGCTGTGTGCTCATATATCAAAATTTGGCTCGTATCTCAAGGTAAATATTTGCTCAAAATTTTACTCGTATCTCAAAGTGCTCGTATGTCGGCGCACTCGTATGTCGAGGTATTACTGTACTTCATCTTTAAAATAATCTCGTTTCAATTGTAACAATTGCAATTTTATAAGGAATCCAAATTTCCTTCTTTACTCATTCAACCAGGCTACTTTAATCCAATAATTAAGAGCATTCACTTCAAATGAAAAATTCCACACTTAATCAAACTGGGTAATTTTTACTCATTAATCAACAGGTACAGAACCCCGTAGAAGTAGGATTTTTTTTCTCTTTGGTATAAGCTGTGCCAAAGCCAAGATGATGATAATAATAAGAGCATCAGGCCCCTGCCTGGGTTTAGATCCGACTGGATTAGGTGTTTCCTGCCCCGACACAATAGGGTTCGCTAGGAAACCAGATCAAACCACACACACACTCATATACATGTGTAGACTCTGCATATAAAACATGTGCCCACATGGATTTATGTGCTCGCTTGCTGGGAGCAAAGAGACAGGCTAAAGGGCCGAAAGGCAACAAAGATCAAGAAGAGAGGAGCAGCAGGAAACTGACTAGTCACTCTATCCCAGGCCCTCTGGCGGAGTCTCTCCTTGCTAAAGCAGCCGCAGGGATGAAGGAGAAAGTTGAAGTTTAAAAAATCAAAGGCTAAACCAGGGATTAGCCTCGGGTGGGGAGCGGGTGGGCTGCATATCAAGGGAGGTTCAGGTTAAAAGAGAGTCGTAGAGAGAGGATGACTTTCAGTAAAAATCAGATTAGATTGTCCGTTTGTCCGTCTGTCTCATTCATTCATCCAAGGAGCCAGAAACTGTTTCGTTTTCTTCGTACCATTAAATGATAACCAGCTGCAACACACAAACTAGAGCAGACATGGGCAAACTACGGCCCGCGGGCCATATACGGCCCGTTAGGCCTTTTAATCCGGCCCGCCGACGTTGTCCAAATTATTATAATTTTATTATTATTATTATTTTTTTATGCGGTCAAAATACAGGAAATCATTGGATGACCTGCATGAGCAATTCTGCCGTCGGTTTTGTGATTTTGGAAAAATTGACAGCTGGTGTCATGCCCTTTCTCACAAGACCCGGAAACGGTTCCACAGGAGTTGCTGTTGGAACTGATTGATCTCCAATGTGACAAGTTCAACTCCCTGAAAGTCTTTGAGTTTTAGGCTTTATTAAGTGCAGCCAAATTTCCAAACATCCAGAAGATGGCACAGAGGATTCTGGTGTTATTTGGCTCTACACGTGTGAACAGACCTTTAGTCTGATGAAAACCAAGAAAGCACCCCATAAATCCCAGATGAGTAATGAGTATGTTCATACTTTAGTCCTTTTTTCTGTTTATCTTTCATATGTACCGTTAACAGATGCAGTTTTTTATATGTATCGTATCTTGTGCTGACCCGGCCCGCCTGTCAAATTTTTAAAGTCAATGTGGCCCCCGGGCCGAAAAGTTTGCCCAACCCCGAACTAGAGCAATCCCTCAGATAATATTGCAAACACAGCAGTTATCTTAAATTTACTTGTTAATCCAATTGAAATCTCATTATACTTGACAATAAAAGCATTCAATTCAATTTAGATTAAATTAGATTAGATTCAACTTAATTCATCCTGTACTCAATTTACCATCCTAGTTTTATTCATATAAAATGACATTTATATGACATAAACCACCTATTTTGGCAATCCCTAGGACATATAATTTAATTTAGTAAAGATAACCATGCCTAATCTATTTACATTTGCACTTTTGTTATGTTTTATTCATTCATTTTTTCAGTTTTTATGCATTTAATCAAGAAAATATTATACTTCATTTTAAATTCAAAAATTGATTTCCAACATTTAGAAATAGGTTGATGAATTTTAAAACGATATTGCATTTTAAAACGGCACGCCCATTTTGCGACATTATTTATACCCAAGAACATACACAGACTTGAGCACAGATGCAGGAAGGGCAGGTTATTTGGAATAGATACTCATATTTAATAATGCTAAAACGATACCAAAATTGACCGTGTCGGCCTCACAGTGGCGGTTCAAACCCAGGTCAGTCAACCTGTGTAGAATTGCCTTAATACTAATACTATGCCAAAACTTTTTTAAATTAGTCTGTAATTTTATTTTCCTTCATTGCAATTGAACATTGTATGCAAGAAAATATGTACAATAGGAACAATACAATAATGATTTACAAATGATATGATCATAATTGGGGCGGCCTGGCGGATGAGTGGTTAGCATGTCGGCATCACAGTGGTGGTCCTGAGTTCAAATCCAGTTCGGTCCACCTGTGTTGAGTTTGCATGATCTCCCCGGGCCTGCGTGGGTTTTCTCCGGGTGCTCCGGTTTCCTCCCACATTCCAAAAACATGCATGGTAGGCTGATTGGACACTCTAAATTATATAAAATTTATATTTTGGAAATGGGGAATGCTGGCCACCAATTGAGGGTGTTCCCTGCCTAGTGCCCATATTTAGCTGGGATAGGCTGCCATCCCGGACTTTGGCCACTGAGTCTGGCTCCTCTGATTTCAAAACAGACCAATTTCCATTCCCACTCGATTGTACTCTGTGTGCTCGAGTTTTCTCCATCATACTAAAGACATCATGTTGGGCTGGTTGAAATAAATAAATACAAACAAAAACAATGTGAATTACAGTGGTTCTTGCAAAAATGGTCCTATGAATGAATGCAACAAATGTCGACAATGACAACCCAATAGCACACACCACACAAAAGTATATACTATTGTTTTATGGGGTGGAGGGCTTATTATTCTAACGATTTATTGGTTATTTAACTTTTTTTTCATCAAATATGGTCCAAATACTTGTTTTGTTACTTTACTAAAATCAACTGTGAATCTATTCATATTGTGAATAAATATTAGATAAGGAAAATGTTATATGATAATGTTTGTGGTATTTATTTTGAGTCCCAAAAAATATTGCATCTCTTTCTTTGTGAACAGTTTACGAGAAAAACGAACCGTTGGGTACTTGTACTATTGTATTTGTTTAATGTGGTGTTATACATTTCATCAATTCTTTTGTGTGATTTGGTGTGAGTAAGTGAGAAATACTTTCTTGAAATGCCATCCCAACAATGATGTGAAGCAGTCAATAAACAGCAGAATGCACGAGTGTATTGCAACAGAATCTCTCTGTATGCTGATCCGTGTGAGAAAGCGTGTTCCTCAGCATATGCATATATAAGCCTGCTATACACTTTCAGTTACAACACTGTTCCTGTTCTCTCTCTCTCTCTCTCTCTCTCTCTCTCTCTCTCACACACACACACACACACACACACACACACACATACAGGGACACTGAAAAGGCAGAGTCCCTTCTCCCTGTTATGCAAATAACGCCAGGCCTTAAAATGTTTTGAGTGAGAATTAAACGTGAATTAAATGAGGCTTGGCTCTTTTCTCCTTATTCTATCAGAGTAAGGCAAAGCTCCGTCTCCATGGGAGATCCCCACGCTGTTGCCATGCCTGTTATGGGATTGACAAGACAAGAAGTGACATAAATACCGTAGCCGGCGTTCAATCCAATTATGTGGCGTGGTCCGCTTCAATACCTGGTAGTCATGCAGAGTTGCACTGGCGTCCTTGCATTCAGCCTCAGAAATTAGACGGCGTTTTTCATTCAGTGTCAAGCCTCTTGCTAACCTTTCTGTCTCTTTACCGCAACTGGCCCTGAGTCTTTGCCCTCAACTCTGAGCTTGACTCAGCTCAATAAAGGCCTTTTGGGACCGGACAATTTGGTTCCCTTTGCTCACTCAGACTGCACAAGTGAAAGAAAATCCCCTCCAAAGTAATCAAAAGACCGATGCTGATGAATAGCTAGCTACTGTTATAATCATGCACACAGAGTAAAAAAATAAAAAATAGGAAAAAGGAAGGAGAAAGGAAATGACTGTCTCAAAATCCACAATGTAAGAACAAAATCTGATCTCTGATTTTTGTTGTGTCTCTGCATTCACTCATCTTTTTCTAAATGGACGATCTTCCTTTTGTATTCAGATTGTTCTTTCATTCATTATTCTTACAATGGTCCTGGGGGTGCTGGAGCCTATCCCAGCCAAGTCAGAAGCACACCCTGAATTGGTGGCCAGCCAATCACAGGTCACAAGGAGACAGACAACCATTCACACTCATAAAAGGAGCAATTTTAGAGCGCTCAACTAGCCTGTTTTTGCACATTTTTGGCATGTAAGAGGAGGAAGCTGGCCTAGTTTTATTCAAATGAATTTATTCGGCAAGAAGAATTTAATTATTACTTTGCGTACCTACCGTATTTTTCGGATTATAAGTCGCAGTTTTTTTCATAGTTTGCCCAGGGGTGCAACTTATGTGTGAAATTATTAACACATTATTATATCAATTCACATTTTTTTCAAATAGTGAGATGTGCAGCCGAAAACGGTAATCAAGCAGCAGAAAGAAAGTTTGGAGTTAGCGAGAAACTTGTAAGGGACTGAAGTAAACGTAAAAAGCTAAATCGTGTCTACTTCCCGAGTTGGGGGAGTTGTTTAAAAGTGACACTGAGGATGTAGATTTCATTGGATTTAGTGATTTGGAGTTAAACTGATATTTTGGTAAACTTGTTAGCATGTTTTTTATGCTAGTTATCTGAATAACTCTTATGTTACGTCGTTAATGACATTACCACGCATGTTAGCTCATGTAAAGTTAGTTTACCATACACTTATTTTTTATTGTTCTCTATTTTATTTTAAGTTTAAAATGCCTTTAGAGATGATGTGTTTTTGGTGTTGGATTTCATCAAATAAATTTCCCCCAAAAATGCGACTTATACTGCAGTGCGACTTATATATGTTTTTCCCTTCTTAATTATGCATTTTTTGGCTGGTGCGACTTATACTCAGGTGCGACTAGTCCAGGAAATACGGTAATTGTATTAGGTAAAACAAGGATGGACCAATTGGGTTAAATTTTCTAGGGAAAGGGATTCGATCACTTCCAGCCAGAGTTAAGCTAAGTGAGGTCTCAAGAGATTTATAATATAACATGAATAAATTAATACATAAAATTCCAAATTCAAAATACACACAGGACACACTTATTAGTGTTTATTCGAACATTCCTGTTCTTTTGTTTCAAATTTTGACAATTTTCTTTGATTTATTTATTTTTTTAATTTGCATTTTATTTTATTCATTTTTATTACTTGTTAAAATGATTCATTTTTCCCCTAAAATGCATCCTTGTACATTTTCCTTTCAGCCTGTCTTCAGAAGGTTTCAGGGATGCTGGAGCCTATCCCAGTCAACTTTTGGTAGTAGGCGGGGCAACTGGTTGCCAGCCAATCACAAGGCACAAAGAGAAGAACAACCATTCACAGTCATACACATACCTAGGGACAATTTAGAGTGTTGAAATAGACTACCATGTATATTTTTGGGAGGAAATGAATGTAACAGTTGAAAACCAACACTAAACCAAACTCTACAGAGGAAAGTCAGAACCCACTGGGGCTTAAACCCATGATCTGAGAACTGTGAGACGGACGTGGTAACCACTCAAACATTTTTCTGCGAAATTACTTCATTTTATTCTAAATGGTTTATATAGTATTTTTTAAATCGCCGATTGCTAAATACGTACGGGCAACACTAATACTATAATAGAGGGTTGCAAAATATTTTTATATTATATTATTACTATTATATTATTTGAGACTTCTGTCCGGTCTGGAAGCTATAAAAAACATTTATGGCGGAGAAAAATTCAGAATTCGTGAATGAAAACACTAAATGTGCTCTTTCCCACTGTTACGATCGCACCGAGACGTTGTGGCGCGATCGGAGGGATTTGGACCCAGTAGCGGGGAAGCAGGAGGAGGCGAGACGAACTGAGCTCATGGCAGTGTGACATACTAGAGTGTTTGATTTATTAGTGTGACATACTAGAGTGTTTGATCTATTAGTGTGACATACTAGAGTGTTTGATTTATTAGTGTGACATGCTAGAGTGTTTGATTTATTAACGATTGCATGTAAAGAAGCTATGACGAGTTTGGATTGAAGTAACAACAACATCTCGCTGTTCTGATTATTTCCCCCTGTGTGTCAAGGTATGCTGTTTGTTGTAAAGGTTGTTTGAGTTTGGGGTTTGTAATATACACTGTTTAGCGTGTGAGAAAAGAGATAATGGTTATTAATGTTTATTTACTTTTGAATTACGGGCGTGAATGTGAGAGTCTCGGGGCACGCACATGGAATAGCGTTTAGCACGCTACCTTCGGCCACCATTATCGTTGACAGTGTCTATAACGGTCATAGAAAGGATGTTATATTGTTGATATTGCATTGTTTGCCCTGTTGAATAATAGTAGGACTACTAGAAGTTGTAATAGGAAAAGATATAACAAGTTATGACCGTGTGTTGAACGAGTGTGTGTGTGCATTGGGTTTTGGGTTCTAAAGTGTTGAATATATATATATTTATATATATAGGTGTAATTGTACATTATATTTTGGGTTCTAACGTGTTGATAATGTATATATATGGGTGTAATTGTATGTTATGGGTTTTTGTGTTGAATCATTACAGTAAAAGTTTGGATTGAAGTAACAACAACATCTCGCTGTTCTGATTATTTCCCCCTGTGTGTCAAGATCGAATGCAGGGTGTAACATTTTGGAGGCACCGCTGGGATTGCTGTTCAGATGTCCAGTGTCCAAGACCTGCTCACTGAATTCTGAGCCAGCTAAATCCCCCCACAAACCAGGCAGATGGCAGTGAGAGGAGGTGTTGCTGTTTAAGAAGAACTGGAAGTTGGCGGTTGAGTACTTGTCATCTGAGGCCTACGAGATCATCAGATGGACAGTAAAGACGTGCCAGTTCAGAGTTCACTCCTGTACAGTCAACAGGGCTCCTAGATCGTCAACAAAATGGAACAGTTACTCGAAGAGGTGGTAGGAACATTGAACAACCTGACGGAAAATAACCTACTGGAAATATGTGATTTTCTTAACATATTAAGAAGTGTTAAACGGAAATCGCGTCTATCATTAGTGGCTCACATTGTAAAGTACCTAGAAAGAGAAGAACTAGAGGAACTGCAGGATGAAGGCATGTCTGAATTGTTGAAACTGAAGGATAAAATATCAGATATGAAGCATGAAGTCAAAATAGATGAAAACGAAAAGCAAGGATCAAGATTGGAAGAGACTCCAATAACTTTGCCCCAGCTACCAGATGCTGCGGACCCTCAAGGGGGTGTGTCTCCCCAGCCCCAGCCAAGCTCATACTGGCGCAAGGACTTCAAAATTGCTGGCCAGATAGGTGAACCAGGCCAAAGGGACAAGCTGACATTCTCCAGCCTTGTTCATCAAATTGAAAATGGACTGATTAGGGGTTACTTAGATGTGGAAATTATTGATGCAGTTATCAGAGCTATCTCCCCCAGTTTGCAGCTACGTAATTATTTGGAAGAGAAACCTAACCTCACTCTTCCCACACTCAAACGCATCCTACGCGCTCATTTTCAGGAAAGGAGTGCTACCGACCTCTATGTGCAGTTAGCTTCAGAAGTGCAGCATATCAAAGAGACTCCTCAAAGTTTCTTAATGCGAGTCTTAGTTCTTAGACAGAAGGTACTGTTTGCATCTCGAGAATCAGAATCAGGACTCCAGTATGACCCAAGTTTAGTCCAGCGTATGTGCTTGCACACGATACTCACTGGTCTCCAGAGTGACAGTGTTAGAGTAGATATGCAGCCTCTCTTGCTGAACTGTAAGACTTCAGATGAGCTTTTGCTAGAGCGGTTAAATGTAGCCTGTGCTAATGAAACAGAAAGGAGAAATAAAAAGAAGTTTAGTACCCCACAGGCAGCGACACATATTAGCAAGGTGCACTCAGAAGAACTACGACCTACCAATTGCCCTGGAGAAGAAAAACCAAAAGTGTCCCGTGAGGTACGAGCGGAGTTGACTGAACTTAAGGCAAGTGTTGCTTCTCTTAAAGATCTCAGTGCAGAGATAGCTCAGATCAGAGAGACACTACAGCAGGCTATGTTTCAGCCTCAGTCCTACCTCCCACCTTCATTTAGAAGACCAGTTCGGAAGCCCCAGCCACCTTCTGCAAAACAAAATTACTACAGCAAGCCCCCAGCACCCCCCTGGAACACTAGCCGCCCTGCTTATGTCCCAAGAAGGTGTTTTGCTTGTCAGCAGGGAGGGCGAGATGTGAAGTGCACACATTGTTATCGGTGTGGGAGTGGAGAACATTTCCAAGCTGGATGTAAAATCCGAGGAGGCAGACCACTAAAAGAAGAGACTATAGCAGAGCTAACTCAGGAAAGGGAAGGTGTGGTTCGTGTGCTTTGTGGCACACCCAGTCCACTGGCCATCGTCAATCCTCCCAGCATGCAACAGCAGCAGGTGGGAACTCAGCAACACCTGATGGTGGAACCTGCAGATTCAAAGGCAAAGATCAGACGACTTAGACAAGAGCTAGAAGAGAGGAATGAACAACTGCTGGACAACAGACACCAGCAGGAAAACATGGAGGAAGAAATAAAGAGGCTCCAGCAGGAGAATTTGAAGCTGCTCGTAGACGCCCGTGCAGCCCGCGCCTATCGCGATGAACTGGATGCGCTGAGAGAACGCGCAATCAAAGCTGACAAGCTGGAGTTATACAAGGCCAAAGTGGAGAAAGGGAGACAAGGGATGGAGGAGGCGTACACCATTGCCACCGTGAGTGTACGAAAAGCTGCAGAACGAGGTAAAAAGCACTATGACACCAAAGTGAGGAGCTCCGTGCTACAACCAGGAGAGCGCATCCTGATAAAAAACCTGACACCAGAAGGAGGAAAAATTGACGAGAGTATGGAGAGAAATAAACAGCAGCCGGTATCTCATCTTCAAGAGACAGACCAAGACAGTGGTTACGAAGATGACTTTCACTATGAGCCCCTCCAGGTGCTAAATGAGAGAGATGCCCAAGGGATGGAGTCTAAGCACAGGCCACTGCTAGCGAATCAGAGACTCGGAGTGAAGGGCCCTGCTTCCGGACCAGTACAACGAGAAGATGACTATCAGCTGGAGGACCTGCCTGGTGAGGGAACAAATCTGGCTGTTGAAGATCCTCGTGATGATCATTTATCAGAGACCTCTCCGCCAACCGGTGTGAATGAACCTGAGGCGTTGACTTATGAACGGCCAAGAAGGGAGAGACATCCACCACGACGAACGACCTATGATCAGCTTGGTGTCCCCTCCTGTTATAGTACTCAGTCACCACATCAGCTGGTACCTGCTTACCCTGCACCAGGAGTGGTTCCTTGGTTAGTACACCTGCAGCCATAATACATTCAACCACCCTTTATGTATGGACTCCAACAGGCTTGAGCCACAAGGGTGACATGTATTATGCGAACATGGACTGTTACGACTGTGATTACAGTTTCCATCCAGTGAACGTGGACCGTACGAGTTGTGGATTATATTTGAACTGTGGCCCTTGCCGCCTGGAGTTTTCATGAGTATCAGTTTACAGAAGAGGATGTGAGATGACAAGTTCGCTAGACTGTTCAGCATAACAACTATCAAGGGGAAGATATTTGGAATATACTGATGTCGGGACGACATTTGTTTTTGTGGGGGAGAGTGTGACATACTAGAGTGTTTGATTTATTAGTGTGACATACTAGAGTGTTTGATCTATTAGTGTGACATACTAGAGTGTTTGATTTATTAGTGTGACATGCTAGAGTGTTTGATTTATTAACGATTGCATGTAAAGAAGCTATGACGAGTTTGGATTGAAGTAACAACAACATCTCGCTGTTCTGATTATTTCCCCCTGTGTGTCAAGGTATGCTGTTTGTTGTAAAGGTTGTTTGAGTTTGGGGTTTGTAATATACACTGTTTAGCGTGTGAGAAAAGAGATAATGGTTATTAATGTTTATTTACTTTTGAATTACGGGCGTGAATGTGAGAGTCTCGGGGCACGCACATGGAATAGCATTTAGCACGCTACCTTCGGCCACCATTATCGTTGACAGTGTCTATAACGGTCATAGAAAGGATGTTATATTGTTGATATTGCATTGTTTGCCCTGTTGAATAATAGTAGGACTACTAGAAGTTGTAATAGGAAAAGATATAACAAGTTATGACCGTGTGTTGAACGAGTGTGTGTGTGCATTGGGTTTTGGGTTCTAAAGTGTTGAATATATATATATTTATATATATAGGTGTAATTGTACATTATATTTTGGGTTCTAACGTGTTGATAATGTATATATATGGGTGTAATTGTATGTTATGGGTTTTTGTGTTGAATCATTACAGTAAAAGTTTGGATTGAAGTAACAACAACATCTCGCTGTTCTGATTATTTCCCCCTGTGTGTCAAGATCGAATGCAGGGTGTAACAGCAGTAACTTTAATGACTCAAAAGCTTTACAAAATAACAAGGACTTGTACATCGAAAACGAAACAAAACCGGAGCAGGGAGAACTGTACCTATGCGACGATGTATGCAGTGTCACGCAGGACGATCCGACAATGACTAACCACTTCCGTGGTGCTTAAATAGACACATCAGGAAGTAATCAAGGATCACTTGCAGCTGCTATAACCTAATGGCAAGCCAGGAGGGACAAACGAGCCGCTCCTGACAGCCACTTCCACCTTGACTAAATTCACGGGTGTTCCAGGCCAGACTTTTTTAATTTCAAGATAATGTCCTGCTGTTATCTATAGAGAAAATTGTGGTTTTTCCAAAGCACGGGTTATAAAAAAAATAAGCTGACGCAAGAAGTGTGTCAATAACGCCACTATAGCAAAAAAAAGAAATGCAAACTAAACTTGACAAGCAAATCAGTTCCCCTCCTTCTGCTTGTGTAGTGTTTGGCTTGTATTTGAACCACAGGGCCTATTTTAACCACAGACATTTACAAGCTCCCCTCTAAACAACCTGCCAGGTTCCTTAAGAGCATCACTAAAAGGCTGTGGAACATTATGAGACTCCAGTGAGATTAGAGCAGAATGTCCTTTCAATTGAAGAATGGCTGCTCTTCTAACGGCAGAGATTGTGTTGCAGTGATGTGATGCTCTTAGCTCCCATGACCAATCTGCAACTAATGAGCATGCTATGTGTCACAAGTACCCCAACGATGGGGACACGGAGGCATAATACTTCTCATATTTGTCTGCAGCACAGTCTAATTGCTTGCATGCACTTTCACTTTTGTTGTATGCAAGAATTCAAGAAAAGGATCCTCTCACACTCTGACACCGATGAAAATTCATGGGGCTACCCTATAAAAGTTTCACAGTGAATGTCAGAGCCATCAGGGGACTGAATTATTGAAGCAGTAAGCATTGCTCGAGGGGGGTTGTCGTTTTTGTTTTGTTTTTTTGCCAGTAGCAAATCCTGTTTGAAAGAGAACATTGATGTTTTAATGGAAAAATATTAATCTCATCTCATTTTCTGAACGCTTTATCCTCATTAGGGTTGCAAGGGGTGCTGGAGCCTATCCCAGCGACTTCTGGCCAGAGGTGGGGGACACCCTGAATTCACGCTCACACTCACACCTAGGGGCAATTTATAGTGTCCAATCAGCCTACCATGCATGTCTTTGGTATGTGGGTATGTGGAAGGAAAACACAGTACCCAGAGAAAACCCACGCAGGCCCGGGAAGAACATGCATACTACACACAGGTGGCCCGACCTGGATTTGAACCCAGAACCCCCACTGTGAAGCCGATGCCACTCAGCCACCATAAATATTACAATCTATTTTTTAAATGCTATTATGGTGGCGCACAAGCTCCTTTTGTTTTGAGTAGAAATGTCTCCTTGGCATAAACTGTCAGAATGTTTTTGTCTTTTTTGGGAGATTTTTGTTAAGGAAACTGATTCATTCATTCATTTTCTGAACCACTTTATCCTCATTTGGGTTGCAGAGGTTTGGTTGTAAACTCTAAATTGCCCCTATGTATGAGTGTGTGCGTGAATGGTACAGTAATCCCTCGAATATCGCGGTTAATGTAGACCAGACATGGCCGCGACAAACGAAAAACCGCGATGTAGGATCACCCCTATTATAACTACCTTTTTTTTAGTCCTGCCATTGGGTGGCCCCCAATTCAGGGTAACTTCTGCCTGGTGCCTATACTTAGTTGAAATAGGCTCCAGCACTCCCACTACCCTTGTGAGGATAAAGCGGTTGGGAAAATGAAAGAATGGTCGTAAAATGGTTCCCTATGAATGGTGTATATCCTGTAAAAATAAAAATAAAAACTATGTCCCCTTCATATTTTTGTATGGCATAGCGTCTGACTAACGAATTGAAATTGTTTTTCAGTCCAAATGCTTAGCACATTGAGAGAACAGGTGCATTGCGTAGGACTCCGTCTCTCTGTTGCTGTCTAAGCAGCTTTGTTCGCAGGCTTGTCTCTCTCACCCACTACACAGTGAGCTGATGTTTAATGGAAAGTTAATATGGTTTTAATGCTTGTCGCTGCTCTTCGACACCCTGGGCCCCACTAATCCACTCTGTTCCACACCGCCTGGAAACAGATGCTCTAGGGCAGAGAGAGATAGGGATAGAGAGAGTGTGTGAGAGAGAGAGAGTGAGAGAGAGAGCGAGACCAAGAAACATTGCATGCGAAAACATGAATATTGTATGAAAATCTTTGTTCATTTGTTGATTTTTAGTTTAAAAAGAACTTTTTAAAGCCGTCTATTTTTTTTTCCTGTGGAAATGTTTGTTTTTTTAATTATTATACTCACACACACCAAGATGAAAGGAATTTTAGGCCTATCAAAGGACCAGTTCTGTTTTTAGTTGTTTTATCAGAAGAAAAAATATGTGACTTCATGCAGAATTTTGATGTTTTTACCCTTTCAATTTTGGGTGTGTTCAGTATTTAATATTTAACATTGTTTCATACAGAAATGGATTTCAAATATTTTTTTCAGTTAGTAATATTCCCATCTGCCTCAAAGATTCGATTTAGTCATTAATTTAAAAAGCAGCGTTAAATTGAAAAGTCTACCTTTTAATGAAAAATGTTCTTATTCAGTCAAATGCAATTAATCAAGCCCATGACCCTTGAGGGGATAAGCGGTACCGAAAATGAATGACAAAAACTTTTAAGTGTGAACGATAGCATGCGATATAAATATACTAATAGTATGTATGTTATCCATCTGCATTGTTTTGCTCTGTAGTTCTCATTTTTTTTGTTTTTCTATACACAATTATGGTTATAGAAATATTACACTGCAGAAGGCCATTGCTCAGATGTTGTAATGAATTAAGCCGCCTGATTTCATCATATAGTGAGGGAAAAAATGTCATTTATGAACTATAACAATTAACATGGCTATTTTAATGTGTGAATCAATGCATTTGCAGTATGTACAGTCGTACCTCTACTTACGAAATTAATTGGTTCCAACTTTTGGTAACTTGAAAATTTCGTAAGTAGATGTGTACTTTATATGTAAATTCTTTAAGTCGTTCCACGGTCCTCACACAACTACCAACTAAACCCTTTAAAATTGGTCAAAGTGTCCCAATTTTGTATGAAAGATGTGAGGAAACACACAAAAATGAGAGAAAATTATAAGGTAATGATTTATTAATGTCTTAAATTAAATAAAGCAAATGCGCCGCTGAAATAGTTTTCTCCGTGGCCGTTATAATGGGAGATGTGATACCTGCGTTTGTCCGCCAGATGGTGGCAAGAGCCCGTTCTACCATGGCCGAAAGCCGTCCACTTTGTAGTACTACATTTTAGACTTTTCCGTGTGCCCTGTGTGTGTGTGTGTATGTGTGTGTGTGCGTGTGTGTGTGTGTGTGTGCGTGTGTGTGTGTGTGAAAATATGTGCTGCGTTGCATTTGTATGTTTTTTAAATCACGTAATAAGGGGAATTGCAATCATTAATAAGGGGAGCATTTTGTCCAGGTGGACAGGTATGTAAGAGAATCTTGAAACATGGATAGTGGTTGTTGTGAGACAGCCAATTGAATGGAATTGAATGCTTTTATTGTCATTATATGAGAGCGATGAAATGAGAGCCCAGTAGAGTGTAGCTTTGTTCTAAAGTGAGAATTAATGCATCCGCGACAATATTTTCAAAATAAAATAACGAGTAAGGAAAGGCATTTTGCTTTTTGGGGGATTTCGTAACTTAGATCTTTTTCGTATCTCGAGTCACTCATTTGCATATAAAACAATTCGTAACCTTAGGAATTTGTAAGTAGAGGTAGGAGTGTATTCTATTTTCTTATGATTAATTCAACACTACTTGTAAAGCGTCACCCCGTCCATTTGTTCGTTAGGATTAATCAAGTGTTAATGCATTGGCATTATAATTAAACAACTACGGTATCCCCAAAGACAAGGCGTCAGTGGTGTGACCTTTGCATGCGTGATCAATTAAGACACATATAGGGGAGGGTTCATATTAGAGAACTTCTACAGGCTAAGAGCTTTAAAATGAGTCTTGACTGGTGTTTAATTCACTAACAGCTGTTACGTTTGTTAAGAATCGAGGAGCAGGCTGTTCTGTTTTTTGACCCAGGAGGAGAAATTAGTTCTGCTGATGTCCATTTTCCCTCCCAGAAAACCATCTGCTCTACTTCAATACAAAAGAGGGATTTTGTGAAGGAATAAAATGCTTTGAACGTAATAATTTCTCGTTCTCTCCCTTTGAAAGAAGTTTTGGTTAAAGTGTCGCATTTCCCAGCTGGTCAGGTGCTCAGCAAATCAGCTGCACTTTTAATGATGGGCTCCTTTTGTTGAAGAAGGGATCCTTTAATCATAATGCCTGATAATGAGTAAACTGTAGAACTTACACAATGGGGGAAAGAAATCTGTTACTTAAATAAAACACAACCTTTTTTTAATATAAAATGGCATTTTTGTCAAGGTTTTACAAAGTTGTAAATGTGTAATGTTGCTTTCCTGCTGTGCTGTTCAATATTGTATTTAACTACTTCTGTATATATTCACTTATATGTTTTTTGATTAAATCATACATTTTCTTTCTAACCACATGTTAATACATTAAATAAAATTATATATGAAAATAGTTTTAAAAAAAGGTGATCTATAATATTAGGGTGCAAAATACATATAAGAATTTATATACATACATATATTTTCTGTACCGGTTCCAGTGATTTAAAATTCTAAATGATACAATCATTTATGTTCAATAGAAAAACCCCATGAGCAGGTGACCCCAAATATATTATTAATTATTCATACATTCTATATAATTATTTTTCCTGTTTTTTATGTTAAAAATACTTACACTTGAAAATACACTGTATATGTACTTTTCACTATGTAGAAAAGCAACTATACATATTTCATAGTTAAGTCATCCCTTTAATGACAAGAAAATTTACACCAGTAATGTTGTTTATCAGACTTTCACTGTCTACCCAAATTACTTTCAAATCCATTCGAGTCCTAATCTTCAGTATCACTTCTGAACCACTTCCCCAACTCTGCAAGTGTGAAAAAAATACAACACATATCGATGGAAGTTGAGTTTAACCCTTTCACGCAAGATTTCTGAATTTTTCAAGGGGTATGAATGAATTGGACGTTTATCGCCGTCAATGGCATGGAATGAGTCGTGTGCGGTCAATTGGTCGCCGGTCTTTTGGTCACCGTCTTTTGGACGCCGTCTTTTGGTCGCCGGTCTTTTGGTCGTGGTATTTTGGTCGCCCCGACCGCGACAACGGGCGACCAAAAGACCGGCGACAAAACAATGTAAAACAACATGGTCTACGCATCAATAAAAGCCAACAATGGCCATGAGCACTTTCACTGAGCCGACGTGTGAGTGTATAAGAGTTTCTATGTACATGCATTTTCCCTTTAAGAAGCAGTCAGTCAGGGTCTTAAGTTCTCCAACAAAAAACAATAAAAGTCTGGGAAATTTGGAGCTTTTCTTTAGCCTAATAATTAATAGGGCATTAAGTATGACTAAATATTAATTCGCAGTTTGTATTTAGGGAATTTGAGCAACGATTTAAATGGTAATTATCACTTACCTTCCGGGCGACCAAAAGACCGGCGACCAAAAGATTGGCGACCAAAAGACCGGCGACCAATCGAACGTGTACCGAATGAGTTACTACTATAACAATACTTTTTTTAATGAGTCTGTAATTTTGTTTTCCTTCAATGCAATTATACATTTTATGCAAAAAATGTATAGGAACAATACAATAATGATTTACAAATGATATGATCATAATTGGGGCGGCCCGGTATATAAGTGGTTAGCATGTCGGCATCACAGTGGTGGTCCTGAGTTCAAATCCAGTTCGGTCCACCTGTGTTGAGTTTGCATGATCTCCCCGGGCCTGTGTGGGTTTTTTCCGGGTACTCCGGTTTCTTCCCACATTCCAAAGACATGCACGGTAGGCTGATTCGACGCTCTAATGAGTGTGAGCGTGAATGGCTGTTTGTGTTCTTGTGCCCTGTGATTGGCTGACCACCAATTCAGGGTGTCCCCCGCCTTTGGCCTGAAGTCAGCAGAGATAGGCTCCAGCACCCCCCGCGACCCTATTGAGGATAAAATTCAGAAAAATGATCATAATTGCTTATTTTACTGCCCAAAAATACTCACCTGGCCTATAAAGGGTTAGAGGTTTTAAGTGTCAAATTTGAAACAGCTGATAGCTAGCTGTACACGTAATAATAATGACCAGAACACAGTTGTACTTGTTCCTGGACGTGTATATTATTCTACTAATGTTTGGCCTCAATTATCTATTTTTTATCTGATTGACCCACCTTATGATAAAGATTTATTTATTTATATATTTATATATATTATATATATATATATATATATATATATATATATATATATATATATATATATATATATATATATATATATATATATATATATATATATATAAATATAAATATACTTCTCCCAGACGACTTATTGTAAGACTTTCAAAAGTTTGAAGGAGGAGGAGGAGGAGTCGCCCACTTGTTGCTCTCAAATCCAATCAGGCCCGGAGAATAGAAGTTTTGGCCAATCCCTGTTCATAAACCTGGCCGATGATGGGCTGGGCGTTGAATTTTCGAGCCAAAGTCGATTCTATAAAAGTTAAAAAACCAATCAGCAACCAATAGGCTGCTCGCGACAAGTAGTCCAGAGTGTCAAGACAAGAATTGAACAAGTTTGGTCAGCGCAGGGGCAAGCCATGATGTTTCCCTGCAGCGCCTTGTCGCATCCTCTCTACCCGGAGCTGCTGCCTCCTCCGGCCCCTCTGACTTGCCCCGTCCCCCGGTCGCTGCCCTCGGGCTACCGCGTGGAAGATCTCCTCCGAATCAGCCAGCCGGCGTACAACTACATTCAGCGGAGCTTCTCGGCCGCAAACCCCGGCGACTTCCTCTCCTTCAGCCCGGAGCCGGGCGCCTCGTCCCGGGCGTCGGGAGCCAGCACCACCCTCTCTGTGTTTCAGTGCTCCGAGCAGCCGAACCACAGCGGCGGCTCCCCGCAGTCGGCTTGTCCGGCTTCGAATTGTTTGAAGTTTGGCGTCAGTGCCATACTGGCACCGTCCACAAGGGGTGGTAAGAATCTCCTTGACGAATCATGAATTATACACTGAAGTACAGTAGTAGTCATAGTTTAGTGTGTGTATGTATATGTATACATATATATATATATATATATATATATATATATATATATATATATATATATATATATATATATATATATATATACATATACATATATGTCATAATATGACATATTAATACTGCCATGAGCATATATTGCCTTCATTCTACAATTGGTGATCAAGATCGATATTTTTTGATCCGATCTGGCACAATGCCCACCCCAACTGAGATGGACACATCTCTTCTCGAAATTTTATATTTGTTTTGGTAGAAGTTAATGATAAAGATCAGATGCATGGGCCTTTATGCAATTAATAATGAAAGGTATAAATACTTTGACTTTATATCGGTACATAGTCATAGTCAACCCATACGATCATGAGTTAAACTTGAAATTAAATATAAATCGTTTTTAGATTATAGTGATTTCTAAATAGATGATATAGTGTTATGTTGATGTACTCCAGGTTGCTCATCTTCTCCAGTTCACAGTTTGCAGACCAAATCATTTCCTCTACCGTTCTTGGATGCAAGTCTTCATCCTTTCATCAGAGCTTCCTATTTCACAGGTAAAAGGACTTAATCAGCTCTTCCATTTGAACACCAGTGTTTGATCTCAATTAAAAAAAAAACCTAAATCTAAGCAAGTATAAGTAATAAAAATAATTCACATTGATGAATCACATTTTATGCAAACATGTCCCCTTTTCACTTGTCAATATTTTGGAGGACTGAATCACATAATGGACATGAATGAGAATGTTATTGAATTTCAATACTAAACGATGAAAGACAAATTTATCTGAACAAAATTGCCTTTTCCGGGAGGTTTTCTCTCACTCTCTCACTCTCTCTCCAGAAGTTTTATCTTTCTATGGTAAATAATAATAATAACTACAATCTGTATGATTTTGACATCTTTCTTTTCTGATAAAATTTATGATAAATCATTTGGGGAAAATGGTGCATTTTCAAAGGTTTGGGTTTTTTCATATTTGTTTAATCATAATTCTGGTATTAATGTGTGTGATATGAGTGACATGGGCAAGATCATGTACATTTTAACATATACAAAGTAATCACTAAAATCACAACAACCCCAATAGTCACTACAGTTTCATTAATAAGGCTGAAAATGATACACATGCAAAAGAGAAAGGTGTTTTATTTAAATAAAGGCTTGCTACAATTTGCCCTAAAGTAAAAAATAACCTAAACATAAGATGTGGGTTATTCTGTGGGGGGTTTCTCCGAGCAGGGCATGTAAAAAAATAATTTGTAAATCAATTTTAATATTGGCTGTAAAAAAAATAATTAATTCAAATTTTTGTCATAAAAGCAATAATTGAAAATGATTGCAATATATTTAAACTCCCACGATTAAATCTTTTTCACGTTTACAAAACAAAATCGGTGTTTAAAAAAGTTTAAGTTTAAAAAAAAAAGTCTTCTTTTTTGCGGTTAACTGCATGTTTAGGACTTTTGGATCATTTACAATCCATAAAAATTTCGAAAGATCAATATCAGATACAAATAGCCATCATTTGACCTTGAACGCATAGAAAAATAATGCTCGCAATGTGCGTGCAAGCGTGAAGGGTGTGTTGCGTGTTTTTCTGTACGGAAGTCGGCAAATTTCTAGCATGCTACAAAGAATGGCTGAGGAAAATAACTGCAAATAATTTTGGTCCGGCGACCAATAACTGATCATTTTTCAGCATAAAAATAAATATATTCGTGGAAATGTATTGCAATAATTTTCTACCAATTATTTATTGCCGGCCCCTGTCTCTGAATACCCCAGTTTCCCCCAACTCCTCCCCACATTGGAAAAACGTGCATTGTAGGTTGTTTGGCCAATCCAAATGGTCCATGGGTGTGACCCCCGCGGCCCCGCAACCCTTACGAAGATGCGCGGTATGTACGCTGCCTCAAGTTGGCTGGCAGTGTTAAGCTCTATGAATACATAAAGGAATTAATATTTGAACACAAGCAACAAACGTAAAATGAATGAATGAATAGATAACCAAATGTATAAAATTTCTTTTCAGAAAAAAATGCTTTGGACAGTAAAAATAATAATTCTGCCTTATGCCTAAAATCAAGCAGTTGGCAGCTTTCTACTTCAAGAACCCTTGAATGATTTAAAAACTAAAATTCTTTCTTCTCCCTTCTCTAACAACATCCATTGCTATCCAAGTAACGGAGAGAGATATACATACTATGTTGAAGGCGAATACAATGAGATAGATCCATAGTTTTTTCCAGGGAGATTTTTGCTTTGAAATAGACAGTTGGAGACTTTTATCACTCATATCAGCGCAGCGCACCCAGTGGGGTAATTTAACGGTGTATTCACACTTGTCCTGTTTCGTCCAGAATACAGTCGTACCTCTACTTACGAAATTAATTGGTTCCAAGACTTTTTCGTAACTTGAAAATTTCGTAAGTAGAGGTGTACTTTATATGTAAATTCTCGCTCCTCACACAACTACCAACTAAACCCTTTAAAATTGGTCAGTGTCCCAATTTTGTATGAATGATGTGAAAAAACATGCAAAAAAGAGAAAATTCTAAGGAAATGATTTATTAATGTCTTAAAATAAATAAAGCATATGAAAATGTGCCCTGCGCTGCTGAAATATCTCCCTCCGCGGCCGTTATAGATTTAATACCCGTGTTTGCCCGCCAGAAGGCGGCAAGATCATATTCTACCAGGGGCCGAAAGCCGTCCACTTTGTAGCACAATTTAGACTTTTACGCGTGCGCTGTGTGTATGTCTGTGTGTGAAAATATGCCCAACGTTGCATTTGTACAGTATTTAATTGCTTAATAAGGGGAATTAAAAATAAAATAAAGGAAAAGGAAATGCATTTACTTTTTGGGTGATTTCGTAACTTGGATCTTTTTCATATCTCGAGTCACTCATTTGCATATACAAAAATTCGTAACCTGAAACTTACGTACCTAGAGGGATTCGTACGTAGAGATATGACTGTATAGCTACCAAGTTTGTGAGTGTGCACCTTTTGAGCTGGTGTGAATACAAACCAGCAAAGTGTGGTGTGGACCAAACAGCTGGTTTGGTGACCTAATAGGAAGTTGTCTCAGTTCACTTCCAAGCAGACCGTAGTTCAGTTTGTTTTATTCGTGTAAGCCAGTGTTTCCCATTCCCAACCACTCTCATAAACTGGTGTGCCGTGACCGATGGTCAGGTGTGCTGTAAGAATTTACAAAGAATTATAAATTCTAATATTCCAAGAGAATAATCTTAATATTACGAGATTAAAACCAAACTACTATGAGATTAAAATTGGAATAGTACGAACATTATATCATAGATTGTACTATTACAAGATTCAAATCGTAAACTGTTGAAATTGAAGTGTATTTTGTTTCTTATTTTTCTGTAACGTGAACAGAAGTTGTTTCACGGGCTTCAATTTTTGTTGACATTAAGTCTGTGTGACCACGAAACTTCTCTTTGCGTAATATCAGGAGATTGAAGTATAATATTGGGAGTAAAAAAAAGTTGAATGTTACTGATACTTGTTTTTACGTCACGTGAAACGGAAGTTGTTTGGTTTCAAGGGCATCAACTTTTGGCGAATTAAAGTCTGTGAGCAAAAGATTGCTTTTCATGCCATATTAGAAGATTTAAGAAGAGATATTGAGAGTAAAAGTCATTGAATTATGAGATTAAAAACGTTACATTACTTATTTTTACATTGCGTGAACCGGAAGTTGTTTAGGGTCCGTAGATATCAACTTTTGGTAACAATTGGTCAATGTAAATTTTTTTGAAGATTTTGGAATAGTTTTTGCGGTTTATATGATTCCTGTTGATACAACTTTGATGAGAATGACTATGTTGTTAATATAGGTGATATAGTTTTAAATTAGAAGATTTTCAGACGGTAGTGTGCCTTGAGATTTTTTTCAATGCAAAAAAGTGTACTGCATCTTAAAAAAGATTGGGAAATACTGGTGTAGGCGACCTCACGATGGACTTGAACTCACACACCCATTCACACCTAACAGGCTTCTGTCGCCACAGGCTTTATGGCAAATGTTTGATTCTAATGTTTTGGTATTGAATACAGTTTTACCTCGAGATACGAGCTCAATGCGTTCCGGGACTGAGCTTGTATGTCGATTTTCTCGTAACTCAAACAAACGTTTCCCATAGAAATGAACTAAAAACAAATTAATTCATTCCAACCCTCTGAAAAAACACCAAAAACAGGATAATGGATTGGAAAAACATTTTTATTTGTTCTAATTTGCTATCTATTAACGAAGTAACAAATAACTAGTGGTTTAATTGTACTAAAATGTGTTTAATAGTACTAAAATTTTTCTAAGAGGAGAGAGATAGAGAATGTTTGCATGGCAACGCGCTCGTAACATAACATAAACAAATTTAAATGAACTTGGAATACGATGCAGACACACTCAAAAATAAGTTTAATCTAACCTTAAACTAAACTTAATTCTAATTTTGTTTTAAATTTTGATACCTTTCTTCTCCCGGGCTAGCTCTATTTGCCCCGCCTACACCCTGACTTTCAGATGCAACCTATCGAGGGTTGTTTGCTTTTGTATTCCCTTCAAAATATTCAGAAAATGATGCACACAAATGTCCTCACAATAGGATAACGCACGACCACTTGCCAACGACAAGTAGTATATACGCCATTCGCACTGACTAACGGGGAAAAACGCCCAGTGCTCACAGAGACATTACAAAGAGGGAGTTGCGACCAGAGAGACATTACACGAGGGAGTTGCGAGGAGACAGTGCCCATGATGTTCTTATGAGCATCCTCTCGCGTCCGCTGTCTGCTCGTATATCAAAATGTGTCTCGTATCTCAAGATAAATATTTGCTCAAAATTTTACTCTTATCTCAAATTGCTCATATGTCGGGGCACTCGTATGTCGAGGTAGCACTTTATTAGTTTTGTGTTAAAACAGACCCAACGTATGTCGAGGTAGCACTTTATTAGTTTTGTGTTAAAACAGACCCAACGTCGCCAACAGTGCGCCAAACAAAAAAAAACATCTGCTTCAGATAATGTAAAAATAACCAATATAACAATATTAAGCATTATTATCTTTCTCAGTGCAAAATCTTGGATAGGAATCTATTGGAGTTGAAATGAACTCATTGAAATAAATTTGATAAAAGTTTAGGACAATGCATATCTCATTCACACCCCATTAAAAAAAACGACAAGTGCAGTCAATTGCAAGACCTCTCATTTTCCTTCCAAGACATGGTCAGCCTTTTAACATTGGGATATCCCCATCAAGTTGAAGACCTACTTAGGGGATACTCTGACTGCTGACATTAGCACCAGTTGTTGTTATCTACAAATTAGTCTAGTTTGTCACGCTCCATATATATTAGTGCCGTTTGTCATGGTTTAAATGTGAGGCGGGTAGCTTCCCAGCTAGGGAACTCAGTGCCTCTTCACGCGCTGTCGTTTTCCCACCGAGCTCTTCTGCTTGCTCACAAAACTCCCAGCACCGTGACCAATAGGAGCCTAACAACCTCCCCCCGAACTACACACGCACACTTTGAAGGTTTTATATAGTAGCTACAGTATGCTTAACACTTATACATATTACTCTGTGTTAAGGCATCCCTTTGCACGATTTCTCTCGGCCATGAGAAACAGATGCAAAAGAAATTAGTTGATGACAGTGTAGGGAAATGATAACGCATATAAGATCAGGATAGGTACATAACACGCAAAATCTCCAAGATGCCAGCATCTAAAGCCTTTTAACAGTAGGACATTATACTGACCTGCCTTTAATGGGCCTGTAATATACTGGCATGTCGACAGCCTTCTCCACTCAATTCTTTGAAACACAATCAGCTTTCTCTATGCATTTGCAGCCTATACAATCGCCCTTCATGCTTCATTAGAGGTAGTGTGAGTTGCGCTTTGGAGAGCCGGTCTCATTAGCATCGGCTCTGTTTGCACCACTTGACAAATTGGACTTTTAAACATCACATTTCAGGGAGGACAATTCTATTTGAGGTCGAGTCAAGATTGACTTGCAATTGCTGACAGCGGGTGCTTTACTCAACCAACGACTAAGGCGAGCAAGGAATAACGGAAACTTTTTTAGAGTGTGGAGAGTGGTTCAAATAGAAAACATCATACGTGTTTTGTCCATGTGAGAGAAAGTTGGTGTGTATTTTGTGTTTACATATATGGTGGTCAAGTAAATTGTCACAACAAAAAGGAGCAAATGAATTACAGTGGTACCTTGAGATACGAGCTTAATCCGTTCCGGGACTGAGCTCGTATGTCGATTTTACTCGTATCTCAAATCAACGTTTCCCATAGAAATGAACTAAAAACAAATTAATTTGTTCCAACCCTCTCGAAAAAAACACCAAAAAACAGGATATTGGATTGGATTTTTTTGTTTTTTTGTTCTAATTCGCCATCTATTAACAGAGTAACAAATAACTACTGGTTATGATGTTTATTAGTACTAAAATTAGATGGATTTCGCGGAGGGGAGAGCGACTTTTTGGACGGCAACGTGCTCGTAACATAACATAAACAATTTTAAATGAACTTGGATTACGATACAAACGCACTCAAAAATAAATTTAATCTAACCTTACACTAAACTTAATTCAAATTATTTTGTACATTTTTATACCTTTCTTCTCCCGGGTTGGCTCTATTTGCCCCGCCTCCACCCTGACTTTCAGCTGCAGCTAAAAGGAACATATCGAGGGTTGTTTGCTTTTATCTTCCCTTGAAAATATTCCGAAAATGATGCACAAAAATGTCCTCACAAGAGGATAACGCACGACCACTTGCCAACGAGAAGTAGTATACTCCTCTCGTATTAGCGAGCAAGCTCCATTCTGCACTGGGAGAAAAAAAAACTGAATAAATGCAACGCTCCGTCCAGTGCTGGTAGAGACATTTACACGAGGAAGTTGGGACCAGAAAGACAGTCCCCATGTTGTTGTCAAAAGCAGGGCGTTGGCCACACCTGGCTGTATGCCCGTATATCAAAATTTGTCTCGTATCTCAAGGTAAACATTTGCTCGAAATTTTACTCGTATCTCAAATTGCTCATATGTCGGGGCATTCGTATGTCGGGTATTACTGTATTTTAGAAAAATGGACTTTGCTTGAAAGGATTAAAAAAATACTTCATACATAGCAACAGGATTCCTTCTTCAAAAATTAAATGTTACTTTTAAAACATTGGTTACCTTACACGCAGGCAAATAGTGAATCAAAGCCATCACCTCTCTGGCGAGTAGTATTTAATAATCAAAAGAGGCCCTAATAATCAGTATCATTGTGAGTTTAATTTCTAATTTGGAGGTTTCTTGAAAAAAATATCAGAATGGACATAACATGAGAAGAGATGTGCTATGAATTTTCTATTACACTTCTACAGTTATCTTCAATTCTGTTTTTATCACTTGTTGCTTCAGCTTCCTCCTCCTCTGTGGTCCCAGTCCCAGGAACTTTTTCATGGCCCATTGCCCCCAGAGGGAAGCCTAGGCGGGGCATGCTGAGACGAGCTGTCTTCTCCGATCTCCAGAGGAAGGCCTTGGAAAGAACTTTCCAGAAGCAAAAGTACATCAGCAAGCCAGACAGAAAAAAACTGGCCAATAAATTGGGGCTCAAAGACTCACAGGTACAGTGCACACAATATCAAAGACACCTTTCTGCATCTATTCTGGCCAATATTTTTTAATTTATATACAGTCGTACCTCTACTTACGAAATTAATTGGTTCCAAGACTTTTTTCGTAACTTAAAAATTTCGTAATGAGAGGTGTACTTTATATGTAAATTCTAATTTGTTCCACACTCCTCACACAACTACCAACTAAACCCTTTAAAATTGGTCAGTGTCCCAATTTTGTATGAAAGATGTGAGGAAACATGCAAAAATGAGAAAAAATAATAAGGAAATGATTTATTAATGTCTTAAAATAAATCAAGCATATGAAAATGTGCCCTGCGCCACAGAAATAGCTCCCTCCGCGACCGTTGTAGATGTAATACCCGTGTCTGTCCGCTAGATGGCGGCAAGAGCCCGTTATACGAGGACCGAAAGCCGTCCACCTTGAAGTACATTTTAGACTTTTACTTGTGCCCAATGTGTGCCTGTGTGTGTGCGTGTGAGAGAAAATATGTGCCATGTTGCATTTGTAGTTTTTAATCGCTTAATAAGGGAAATTCAAAATAAAATAACGGATAAGAAATGCATTTACTTTTTGGGGGATTTCGTAAGAAGGATCTTTTTCGTCACTCGAGTCACATATTTGCATATAAAAAATTTGTAACCTGAAACTTTCGTATCTAGAGGCATTCGTAAGTAGAGGAATGACTGTATATTTATAATATTTATGTTTGGGAAAACCCAGTAAAATATTCGTTGCATCGAAGCTTAATGTCTTGGCTTGGATATGAAGTCCATTCCATTTTTCATTTGTTTCTTTGACATTCTGAGAAGCAAACCCATATTTTTTTAAATAGGATATTTAAAAAAATGACACCAATCTAGTGAGAGATTTTTTCTTCAATTAAGCAGCTGAAAAATTAGAAACAATAACAAGGGAGTACATAATGTTACCATTAAATTAGGTTTACATTGTTGCTTCAACTCAAATCTGAGAAGAATGTGTGAAAACAAAACTATATTCGAATGTAGCCATAATACTTCGTACTGCAAACAAAACTAAATCTAATTCAGAATTGAACATCAAGATCTTATCCTACTAAACATAGGGTGTGTACTCTCTGAATATGCACCCTACAATGCACTGTTGCATTTTGCCTTCAATTATTAATGTGTTGAATTTGTTTTCCTGTCTATATAACTTTCACACAGCTAAGAGCAGGGCAGCCTGGTAACGCGAGTGGTTAACGCGTCAGCCTCAGAGTGGGGGACCTAGGTTCAAATCCAGGTTGGTCCACCTGCGTGGAGTTTGCATGTTCTCCCCGGGCCTGCGTGGGTTTCCTCCGGGTACTCTGGTTTCCTCCCACATTCCAAAAACATGCATGGTAGGCTGATTGGACACTCAAATTTCTCATTTCCCCTAGATATGGGTGCGAGTGTGCATGGTTGTCCGTCTCCTTGTGCCCTGCGATCGGCTGGCCACCGATTCAGGGTGTCTCTGGTACAGAGACAGTTGGGATAGGCTCCAGCACCCCCCAATGAGGATAAAGCGGTTCAGAAAATGAGATGAGATGAGACAAGTAAGAGCAGGTGGATAACAATTTCACTTTGCTCTGTAGTGACAATAAAATTTCCATTAAAGTGTCGTGAAACAACCAACCCCATCCCAATCATTTGCAACTAACCAGAGTTCATGTTTTCGATGAAATCTTAACTAAGAGCTTGCAAGCAGATGCCTATGATAGAGAACGCAAATTAAAGTTGCAGTTTTTTTCTCATTCTTTTTAATGGTAAAATTTCCATAAAAGAGCTCATAGAAAATAATAGCTAAGAATTAAATAAATCGAAATGAACCTTAGAAGTGTAACTGCTCGTTTACCTCAGTGACGCGCCATCCCGATACTTAGCACAATTCTGATCATTTTAATACCGATAGTGAAATAACGCCCCCAGGTGGCCGAGAAATGCAAATGTGACAACCAAACCATTTTGTCCCCACAATACGTACATGCACCCTCAATGCATGCAGATTTGCTGTATAAATGAACACAAAGATGAAATCAGATACTTTTACCAACACAACTCATTTATCTTAGTATAAACTAGGCTTTTGTAAGATGTCATTAACAGTGGTTAGGATTTGCAGTTAACCAAGATTGATTGATCTCTCATCTCATTTTCTGAACCGCTTTATCCTCATTAGGGTCGTGGGGGGGTCCTGAAGCCTATCCAAGCTGACTCCAGGCCAGAGGCGGGGGACACCTTGAATTGGTGGCCAGCCAATCGCAGGGCACGAGGAGTCAAACAACCATTCACGCTCACACTCACTCATACCTAGGGGCAATTTAGTGTCCATTCAGCCTGCCATGCATGTTTTTGGAATGTGGGAAGAAACCGGAGTACCCGGAGGAAACCCACACAGGAAAACCCGTGGGTTGCAAACTCCACACAGGTGGACATGACCTGGATTTGAACCCAGAGCTGTGAGGCTGACACGCTAACCACTCGCCCCACCAGGCCGCCCAAATTTATTGATGGAAATATGAAAAACATGAAAAGAAGGCATGGATCCAATCTGAGGGAAAAAGGAAGGCCAGGACAATGGTGTATGAAAGGGTTTTAATTAAAGAGACCAAAAACAAGTGCAAATAAATGCAGGTCATTGAAAAAACTAAACTGAACCAAAAGCCAGAGAATCTAAACATACCTGGGACAAACACACTTAACACTGACATGACAATGTACACTGACATGACAATATACACAGACTTTGGTTAACGAGACATTGAGTAAAGGGGGATGACACACAAGGCAACAGAAAGGATGAGACACAGGGGAGTTGAAAACAGGTGAAAGCAATGGAGAATCAGGACAAGTTACACAGGGAAAAAGTCAAGATTAAATCAATACAAAAACACCAAAAGAGGCGGTCGGCGGATTCATGGTTAGCGTGTTGGCCTCACAGTTCTGGAGTCCTGACTTTGAATCCAGGTCGGTCCACTTGTGCAGAGTTTGCATGTTCTCCCCGGGCCTGTGTGGGTTTTCTCCAGGTACTCTGGCTTCCTCCCACATTCCCAAAAAATGCTGGGTATGCTGGTGGACACTCTAAATTGCCCCTAGGTATGAGTGTGAGCGTGAATGGTTGTTTTTCTCCTCGGGCCCTGCGATTGGCTGGTCACCAATTCAGGGTGTCCCCCACTTGGTGCACGAAGTCAGCTGGGAGTGGCTCCAGCACCCCCCACAACCCTTGTCAGTACAAAATGGTTCAGAAAATGAATGAATAAAAACACCAAAAGCACATAAACCTACCAAGAGCCAAAACACATAAAAAACAATACAGTATTATGAAAGATGGACAGGGTTTTACTTTATGTCGCTATGCTATTAAAAATACAATGATAAATATATAATTTACCTAAAAAACAAACCAAAGGCCGCAGATGTAAAGATTTCAAACCAAGTTTGTCCCCATTCAGGTGAAGATCTGGTTTCAAAATCGGAGAATGAAATGGAGAAACTCCAAAGAAAGAGAGCTGCTGTCAACAGGGGGTTGCCGTCAGCAGACCCTCCCCACCAAAACAAACCCCCACCCAGACCTCACGGACGTGGGTAGCAACCTCTGCCACAGCAGGCTGGAAAGGACGGCAGCCAGCAGCCAAGGACAATTGGAGGGTCACGAGTCAAAGCTGCCACGTCTTCACCATCACCATCGGTCCTCTCCATCAGAGTCCAGTAAACAATCGGAGTCAGAAAGTGAAGAAATCAATGTCACGTAAGAATATGAAAACCAATCCTTCCTTTCTTGTAGTACAGTTGTCTTCCAATGTTCGTTGTGAGGCTGACTACTGCAAGTGTCTGTGTTCATTTTGTGACTGGCTGCATTTTATCAGCATTTGCTCGTGTACAGTTTTGTATCTGAGTTTTTATATTTTGTTCCATTTTTTTTGTGTACACGTAAAATATGTGACTTTTATATCGTTTTGTTTTTCTCCCAAAATATACAGTACATTTACTCCACTACTTTATTCAATTTTTGTAATGCTTATTTTCTATATAAATAAATAGTCCAATGGTTAAATTACTGGACCACAAAACACTTGTAATAGTTTAGCACATTTCTCTACTTTAGTTTTTTGGGTTCATAAATTTACCTTTGAGTATATGGTTTCACATTTTCCCTCCTGCACAAAATGATCTGCTGTGTAAAAAGCCTCACATGTCCTGAGATCAAACCTGCATGGTCTATTTACTGCGCTGCATTTTTAAAGCTCCCCTTAAAAAAAAGAGTGCTGTTGTCAACAAGAGTTGAAAGTTAGCCCTTTTAAATTATCAGGCAGTATCAATAATTATCACGATAACTAACAAGCCAACTTTTGTCTTTCAAAATAGAAACTTCAAACTCTGTGAATAAATACATTGCTTTTCTTGTTGTTAAATTGGGAAGTAACTATGTTTCCTTAATTTAAAAGAGAATATACAATATGATATTAAAAAGTATTTGTGCAGAAATTTTGACAGGCATCTTTTTATAAAGGTTTCTTAAAACCAAAAGTGCCTGAGCAATATAGAGAAAAAAACCCAAAGACATCACAGTGTAGTCCTGCATCTCATAATTAACTGTTTTCTAGTCCTTTTGCTTTCATGCTCTGTCTAGCCGCTCTATTGCTAACCATGCTAAAAACAGCTCTTTGTTCCTTACAATCTTTGTCTACGGAACATTGGTCTGGAACTAGTGTTTGCGTTGCATCGTTCTTTGTTGTGTTCGAGTGTTTTAATTGCAGTTAAAATTCATCAAATTTGATCAAGTTTTAATTGTTATTGACCAAAAAAGGTGATGATTATCGGTGTTAATATATCGCTCATGTCTAGTTGAAGCAATATTATGAACCTTTTTTGTGTTTGCTCTAATTTACCATATTTTCATACTAAAAGGCACATGAAAGTCCTTTGATTTTACCAAAATTCGACAGAACACTAATTTTGTTGGAATATAACTATTAAATGCACAGAGAGTGCTTAAGATAAAGATTCATCATAAAGCAAACCCATAAACAAATCAACGACCTAGAGTACAGGGGAGTCATCACAGCTTTTGTTGACTGGTGTAGGCGAAACCACCTCTACATCAACGCCAGTAAGGAAATGGCGATCGATTTTCGGAGGAATCCTCAACAGACCACTCAGGTGAACATCCAGAGTAAGGACATTTAAATCGTGGAGAATTAAGTACCTGGATGTTCACCTCAACAACAAACCTGAGTGGTCCACAAACACAGATGCCCTGTACAAGAGGGGCCAGAGCCACCTCTACCTACTGAGGAGACTACGGTCCTTTGGAGTGTTCAGGACACTGCTGAGGACCTTTTACGACACTGTGGTGGCATCTACAGTGTTTTATGCAGTGGTCTGTTGGGGATGCGGGAGCACGGAGAGGGACAGGAACAGGCTGAATAAGACGGTCAGGTGGGCCAGCTCTGTTCTGGGCTGTCCTCTGGACTCTGTGGAGGAAGTGGGAGAGAGGAGGATGCTGGCCAGAATGATGTCCATCATGGACAGTACTTCCCACCCCCTGCATGAGTTTGAGGAGTCCCTCCGAAGCTCTTTCAGCAATAGACTGCTACACCCTCATTGCAGGAAGAGCTTCCGCAGATCCTTCCTCCCATCAGCTGTCAGGCTCTTTAACAAAAGAAATGGCTGAACGTTAAGACCAACCGTATGTATACATGTGTACATATGTGTATAGAAATATAGATATATCAGCAACATGCTTATTTATTTATTAACTTATTACCTATTTATTTGTCTAAAATGTCATTCCCTGTGTCTGTGTTCTCACCCTTTTGCTACTGTGACAGTGACATTTCCCGAATACGGGATGAATAAAGTTATCTAAACTCATAAAATTAAGACACCTGGGGCAAAGAGAACACTTGAAAATAGGCCTATACAGGATTACAACAAGTCTCGTTTCCACGTGATCCAATTGAATTGTATTGCAATTCCAATAAGTGTGCTCAATTAATTTTTTTGTGGAGGAAAAAAAATCCTCAACTACTCAACTTAACATGTTTATGCAATGCAAACTTTATTTACAAGAGAAAAATAAAAAGAAACACGGATGTAATGCCATGCTCTTTTCAGTCTAGGCTGCGAGAAATTCTGTCAGTAGGATGAAGATCTCAACATAAAGAGATGGTTTCAAGAGAATTTCATAACATTAATATTGGCTACGGACTCATGTTTCAAAGAAGTCTTGGTGTTAAACAAGGACATTACTTTAGTACATACAAATAGTATTTACAGATACTCACAGTGTCCATGTTGGGCAAGGGTGGCCAACTCCGGTCCTTGAGAGCCACTATTTGGTCTGATTTCCATATCTCCCTCCTCCACCACACCTGAATCAAATGATCAACTCATCAGAAAGCTGTCAAGAAGCTTGATACCAATCCTGATTATTTGATTCAGGCATGTTGGTGGAGGGATATAGAAAACAGACCAGACCAGATAGTGGGTCTTGAGGACCAGAATTGGCCACTCCTGATGTTGGGGATGAACCTGTTAATGATAGGTCGTTGAGGGAGTGAGTGGAAGAAGTTGAGGGCATATTTATATGGAAAGACCACAATCAGAGTCCAGGTTTTCATTCCTGTAGTATAAGGAGAACCGGGGAATTATCCCTGAAGTGCAGCTATCACAGACTTTAGCCCTCAGTTTTTACGCCATTATCATGTGGGGCAAGTACTTGAGTGCTTGACCAATAGTGATTCAATAATGTAAAGCCAACAATATATCACGCCTCTTGTAATTATCGTCTTACTTCTACAATCATACTTCATCTGCACGTAGAAGCCGAATGGAATATGCTCTGCTATTCTGTCTTACTTCTAAAATTGAGTGTCAAATTTAGCCTGATGGGGAATGCTCTTCTATTCAGAGTAAAATGAAAAATTTAATTTATAAAAAAAAAATCTTGTTTTAAAAAGGTTAGCAACGTTTCTGTTGGTTTCGTTTCTAATAGTAAAATTGAGAGCCTTCAATTTGCTGGTGACCAGTTCAGGGTCTACCCTGCCTATCGCCTAGTCAGCAGGCCACAGTTCACCCACAACCCCTGTAAGGATAAGCGTCAAAGAAATTGGATGGACATTTAAGAGTCTCCTCTGTTGGTCCACACGGCACAGTCCACTTCAACACAGCGATATGGCTCTGCACATTACGAATGGCAACAAAACAAGACTAGGGTTGACTGTGCACCGGTTTCCTCCACAATAAAAGCAGTGGTTATACAACCTAGAAAAATCTGCAGTATGAGAAAATCTGGCAACTTTTTAATCAAAGAATAAAAACGTACGGCCATAACCAAATGCAGCTCCATTAAAGAGATGAACATAAAAAAGAGAAGAAAAATGAAGTGAATTATCAGCTAGAAGGTGATTTTATACACAGGAAGAATGGGAGTTAAAGTTCCTAATGCTTGTTAGGTCCATCTAACAGAAGAGGGAGGAGAAACAAAAGAAGTGCCTGCCCTAAAACAAGGCTAGTTTCCACCATGAGATGATATGATTCGAGTGTTCCTACTCCCGGTTGCTCTTAATACGCTCCAGACGTTTCTTCAAGTCGCCCAGGTTGGCTGCTGGAGAGGCCGAGCGCGTGTGCGTGTTGGACGGAGAGCGAGACTGAGCCTTGTGTTCCTGCTGATAGTGCTCCCTGGATTCTTTGAGCTGCGACAGCTTACTGTGCAGCATGTCAGTAGACGAAGCCACTGACGGCTTGGATGAAAGAATTGAGGTGATAGGAGCTCGTTCTTGGGGCTCTCCGTCACCCCCACTGTTACTCTGCAACACAGGCAAAAGAGAAATGTTTGAGCCTAATGGAAAAAGTTGAGGATTACATTCTGTGAGCGAGATTTTGGCTCATATTGTTTTACTAATAGAGCATATTCATTTGATTAACCATTTGACTGCCAGAGATTTAAATCATCCAGGCTTGGCGTGTTTCACAAAAATTGCGTGCGCGCTTTTTTTTTTTTTTTAAATGTCGCCATCATTTTGCGTAAAATGAAAACAACCTAATACTAAAAGGAGTTTAAACATGTTCAATTTCTTTTTTCGGAATGTAATTTTCTCTGTCCTTTGCCCGCTTTAAACTCATTGGTTATTCAGTCAGACGTAATACCAGTCCTACAACAATCGTACTACTCGCTATGCTAGCGGCGTGTGGACATGTACTAGTGCATGGAGCAAATTCTATCAACAAAGATCTACATGTATTTTATTATTTGTCCGGTGGTGGTGAAAAATGAGTCACGGGATAAAGATATGTTGGTATTATGCAATTTCCTCCAAGTACATTTGAGCACTTCAATAAGGTGATGAAATTATTGGGTCGTGCACGTCAGATTATTTGGAAACATAACAATACCTTGCCAAAGTGTGGATATAGAATTTCTTTAGTGTTCTAGTACATTGACAGAATTAAAAGGGGTTAATATTAACAAGCTATCCTTTCAACTGGCCAATATTTTGGAACTACTAACAGGGGTTTTGGAAACCTGTGATTCGTTAGCTACATGTGGCTCTATAATACCTCCACTGGTGCTCACTATGGCCATTTAATCTTATTACATTTTGCGAGAGGGGTGTGGGGAGGATCCTGCTTAACAGTCTCTAAATCTGTATTTTGAATTATGCCCAGGAGTGCAGAATATATATATATAAATATATATATATATATATATATCTATATATATCTATATATATCTATATATATCTATATATATCTATATATATCTATATATATCTATATATATCTCTATATATATCACTATATATATCTCTATATATATCTATATATAAATAAATAAATAAATAAATAATATGGATCAATATTGAGCCGCAACAGCTCTCACAACTACGGCAAGCAGCCCCCGACTATTTTACTATATTTCCGGTGCGCGGTGAATGCTGAGATATATAATACAGCGTTTCATTTCGGTTGAGCTCGATCTAACACTGACAATTTCAAAATAAAACACTAGATTTTGTAACTTGGATCTAGCTTTCGTATATTGGAACAATAATTTGCATATGAAGGGGTTTCGTAACCTGAACATTTCGAATGTAGGTCGAACTGTATTTTATGAAGAATTTAAGTTGCAACTTTGATTCTAAAAATCTCACCTGGCCATCTACAAAGAAAAACATTCCTACAGATCTTCACTTTGCAACACTGCATTAAAAATATCCTCACCCTGGTGTTTTCCAGGCCTTGTCTCTGACGCAGGATCTTCAGTCTTTCGTAGTATACTGCAGGCTTCAGGTGTTCCTCATTACTACTCAGACTGTTGTCGGCCTGATGCTGTGGAATCACTGCAGAATAGCATATTACTTGCTATCTGTCCACAAGTCAGTGACACTTCTAGTCTGTGCTCTCACCTGTTGGGTTTTGAATCCGAGGCTTGCCCTCTCGTTCAGACTCGATCATACGAAGCCCTCTCTCCACATAGCTCTGGAAGAATGGCGATGTATTCTTGAGGAAGGGCTCAAGGTCCACATCCCTGCACTTCTGTTTATACTCATAGAGTTCTGTTAAACCCTGGGAACATTTCGGTACAGTATTAAAACACATTGTAGACCAATACAGTGGTACCTCGTCATACAACCGCTCGTCATACAATATTCTCGTCTTACGACGGAAATTTTGATCGAATAATTCGCCCGTGATGCGATCAAAATTTCGTGATACGACCAAGCCAGGTGGCCATGGCACTGTCTTTTTTGCATCTCTTTCGTGTATAAAAATATCTACGAGCACCGAATGAGTTATTCAGACCAGGAAACGCACAACGCGCATGCGCGGGGAAAAAGAGGGCTTTCTGGGTAATGAAGTATACTCGTGCACTCTTTCTCAGAATAAAACTTTACCCACAATCAATACGTGGGTAAGCTCAGCTGCTGCATTTCCTGTTATTTTTATCTAATACGAGGAGTATTATATTACTTCTCGTTCGCTGCTCATAAGAACATCAGGGGCACTGGCTCGCAACTCCCCGCAATAGCATCCCCGGTAGCAACTCTATCATAGGCGCTGTTCAAAGCGGTTGCGAGCACAGATGCTACAAGCTAAAAGGGAGCCGCGAGCACAGATGCTACAAGCTAAAAGGGAGCCGCGAGCCAGCGCCCTCGATGCTCCCATGAGCAGCGGAGCGATCGCTGATAAAAGACTGCTTCTCGTTGGCAAGTGGTCGTACGTTATCCGATTGAGGACATTTGTGTGCATCATTTTCGGAATATTTTGAAGGGAATAGTACAACAGCAAATAGCCCATCGATAGCGAACGTGAGGGTGGAGTGTTTGTTCCGTTTACGAGTGCGTTGTGTGGAGAAAAAAAACCCGAAGGCCCCCGCCCCTTTTGTGCCCCTCTCCCCTCGGCGAAATCCGCCCAATTTTAGTTAAAATTAAACACATTTTATTACTATTAAACCACTAGCTATGCGTTACTTTGTTAATTGATGGGGAATTACAAGAAATACACATTTTTTTCCAATCCAATATCCTGTTTTTGGTGTTTTTTCAGAGGGTTGGAACAAATTAATTTGTTTTCCATTCATGTCAATGGGAAACGTCCGCTCGAGTTACGAGAACCTCGTCATACGATCTCAGTCTCGGAACGGATTATGATCGTATGTCGAGGTACCACTGTATGTGAAAAGCTATTTTAATAATGCCCATTAAAAGAATAAAATATAAGTGCTAAAATGTGCTATTAGTGCCATGCCAGTTGTATTGCATAGGTTGTGCAAAGGGGGACCAGTTTATGGCCATTAGCTTACATGGTTAGCATACTATACCAGATGCAATCAGGCATGAAAAACTCCACTTAAATTACATACATAGAGGTAAAGCATACAACTTTGAAGTGTGGAAAAAGTAATCAAACACACCTCTTTGGTGTTTTCCTTAGAGCCGATTTTTTTGAAGATTTCTGATAGAATGTCACGGTCCTTTGTCTTTGACATGCCATCCTCCTTGGAACAAAACATTTATAATTCAGTCATCTTTTTCTTATCATTAAATATGTTTGTTTTACAAAGATGACCTTGACAACAACAAAATGTGCTGCTCAATAAAAACTACAAATTTACTCCCTCATCCCAAAAATATGCATGGCAAGATGATTAAATGCTCTACATTGTAGATAGTTATGAATGTGTGGGTGAATGATGGTCTCATTGAGCCCTGCGATTGGCTGGCAACCAATTCAGGGTGTACCCTGCCTACTGCCCATAGCTGGCTGGGATAGGCTCCGGCACACCCCACTATCCTCGAGAATAAGCAGAAAATTAATAAATATGCATGGGTTGTAGACTACAAATGCTGGATGTTTACATGATCATTGCTTGATGTTGTGTAGCTTGCTAGCCTCTGTCTTTACTGATTGAGATGCATCATTGGTATGATAATTCAGCATGAGCCAAAGGGGTAGAGCATGTGAGCTCTTGATATTTTAATGCGGGTTCCAAAATTATTTTTGCCCACCATAATTGTCCTTTAAATAATTAAAATTAAATATTTATTTATCTAGCTATTTTTTCATAACCCTTAAAGAGAGCAGCTGCAAGGTCACTTTAAAAGCTAAAAATAAAATAAAAATGCATGCAAGTATTTGTAAATCACCCATTGCTCACCATGTGCAGACTTCCCTTCTCGTTGCCTCGGTCACTCTTGCTACCAAACTGGTTACCCACTGACTGTTTGACAACCCGCTGCAAGTAGCCTTCTAATTCAGACTCATTTCGGTTGTCGATCATTGAAAGGTGGTCCAAGATCTGTCAATTAAGAATAAAAAGGGCACCTACGTTTAGTAAAGATCATTTCAAAAATATAAACTTATGACTTCTAACTTGTGATCTCATGGATTGGTAAAAAAAAAATAAAAATCACGTCCATCTTAACTGTCGGAAAATAAGACTTTGCTCAAGTACATATGAGCAGAAAGAATCTTTTGAAAAAAGAAAATTTAATCTTTCCGATTTTGCAAATTGCAAAGCTTTACAGACAACATATTGGCTACTGCATGTTTGGAAAAGCAGTAGTATTACCATCTGCTTAAACACACTCACCAACGCAGCATTTAAACAGCCCTTTCCTACTACAGAATCTGTCAGTTAAAGCTACAACATAAGATATTCTATTAGGATATTTATTGCGACACACCTAAGTTCAGAAATCTGCCGTGTAGAACAAAAGGTTAAAACATGCAATGTGAAGGAACTACGCTAGATAAAACCCATCATGCTTGAGCTTCTGCAGGAGGATTATGTCAACCAAGACTTTATGAAAATAAAACAATATGGATGAATTATCCTGGGTGCCCTTGCTAGTGGGATTAAGTAGCCCACTCTCTCTATGTGACGCACACAGCACACATTTTATTCCACGTTTAAAAAAGGATCATACAGCTTCAATTTATTCTATGTTGAGGTTTTTCCATTCACAATCCATGTTCAAAAGGAGAAGGAATTAATTAGCACTTGTTGTATTAATTTAAAAGACCATCGTGGATATCTTAACTAAAATGTTCTTTTGAATTTATGGGCAAAACTTCGTCCTACAAAATAGAGATGAGATTATACCATTTTATTTCGTAAGATGAAAGATCAGATCCGTAACTCACGATTCAATATTTCATTACAGACCATTATTTATTAAAATAAGCAGTTAAATTGGGTTTATTTAACTCGTTAAGGATGAACGTCAATGCAAGTGAAGAAAAACACGCCAACTGAATAATTTTTGGTTGTTATCACAGTGCTTACATTTCATTCAACTTCAAAAAACAGAGGAGTTTAAAAGATGGGAAAACAAAACATTGGTTTGATGAATATACAGGAGGAGCTCATTACCTTAGCCCCTGTAAGCTTGCAAAGGGTGTGCAATAGAGTTTTGAGGGTTCTGTGTGGAACGTCACTCTTGAGCTGTTTAAGTTTCTCTTTGGGGAAAACCTTCATGATGTTATGGACATCAAATAAAATTCGATCAAGGTTGACGCTGTTGATGGTCTCATGGAGATTACGGATCAACCTCCACAGGCACTGAGCAAACACACAGTTGAGATTAGTTTAACATTTCTGTTCAAGCATTCCATCTGGTACGCTAAGGATGCACCAAAATGAACTGATAAAGACGGGAAAGATATTTTAAAAAAAAAACGAAAATGATACAGGGGTACCTCTACGAATACTTCTACATATGAAATCTTCAGGTTACAAAATGCTTGGATATGCAAATTACTGTTCCAAGACGCGTAAAACTGTCCAACTTACGAAAGAATCGAAGTGATATTGCAGCACTTATGAGAGTCGATCTTGAACTTCCCACTCCAGAGTTAGCATGCAAAACATGGTCACTTACCACTCACTGCAGTCAGCAACATCCATGCAGAATAGCCTCATAAACACCTTTTTATCCGGTATTTTATCTTTATAAATTGTGTTACTGAAGTTGCTTTACGGTTAGCTTTCTCCCAACAATTTGCTGGCATTTCATTCGAGAGCAGGAAGCAATGGCTATGATGCTGCAAGGTTAGCGTGCTGTGGAAGCCAGTCAGCTTAGCAGAGAAGCCATCGACGTCAAAGAGTAATTAAAGAGTCAAGATATGAACCTCGTCAGCTTTGGCTGGCGGTAAGTTCCTGATCCATGTTTGTCACCTAGTTGTTTCTTGGCTTTAAGTGTCCTTAATATAATTTGAAGTTGTGGATTTGGGGTGGGCATATTATATTTATTAATTAGTTTATTTACTTGTTTACCTATTTTAAAAAGGGTGGCTCGGTAGAGGAGAGGTCACCGCAGCGGCCCAACTATTCTGTGGTCGGGGGTTCGATACCAGGTGGGTTCTCACTGTGGAGTTTTGCATGGTTTCTCCACGTACTCCGGTTTCCTCCCATGTCCCAAAAACATTCAGGTTAGGCTGGTTGGCACTCTAAATTGCCCCGAGGTAGGAGTGTGAGCGTGAATGGTTGCCCATCTCCTGCGATTGTCTGGCCTAGCCGCTGATTCAGGTTGCCCCCCCGTCCGCTCGGTGCCCATAGTGAGCTGGGATAGGCTCCAGCATAACTTAATATATTTAGTCACGACTTATGTTAGCCGATGCATTGTGAATCAAACAAGATTTCCCATAAAGCCTGTGGCTACGCAAGTCTCTTACGTTCAAATAGGTGAGCGATTCGAGGCTTCATCAGAAAGACAGTGTGGGTCTTTCACACAAAGCAAACCGCACCACGATCTGCTTGGAGGTGAACCGAAACCACCCCCCCGGGTGCTTGGTTTGCACCAAAGTTGCTGATTTGTATTGACATCAGACCAAAAGGTGAGCAGCACTGACGTTTTAGGTTTGGTTCAGACAAAAAAGGGAGCAGGTGTTAATGCGCCTTAATTCACATTTTGTCTAATCATTTTGGACCACATTTTGGTGCATGCCTGATAGATTTTTTACTTTCTGCAACATTCTGTTTGTGTTCTTCGCTCAGAAACTTGCCTTCATAACAAGTTCAGAGAACCTGGGAGTCCCAGCTGTTGGAACCAAGGTGTCTTGTAGCATCACCAGCAGGGCACTAAAAAGTAGAAAGGTTTGTTTATTTATATTATTATTTTTATATACACCGATATATACATACGCACATATAGAAAAAAACGATATAGCGATATTTTGGGTGTTGGCGATATGAATAATTCAAGATTTTCCACCAGATGACTTGATTAGCTCTGTTTGGAAATATTAATGTTGACCCACCAGGACCACATTGTATTCATATAATCCTGTTTAAACATTAAGATCATATCAGAATCAAGGAGTTTCCCCATTTTAATGTTCTGAAAAAAATATGTAACTTGTGAAGTTGGGCTAAAATGGGATTAAGTTCATCCAACTTTAAATGTATTTTGGGCAATGTGAGGTAAATTTACATCGTTTTATTTTTGAGAGGCTAAAAATAGCCTGCTTGCCAATAGTGAATATGAATTCAGTTGATTTTATTCATTTCACATTGCACAGCAACTTTTGGTTTGAAGGTGCAGGTACTTTTCATAGTGAGGGAGTTGTCTTTATTGCACAACAGAATAACAAAAATGCTCTTTTCTTTTAAAGTAAGATACTCAGTTACATTTATAATTCAAGAACGAGCAAATGTATCTACTTATTCACAGAAGTTTCAAATTTGAAAGAAAAAAAGATTTGATAGCTATCGTGATAATTATCGATAGAATCAATTTTTTTTTTATTGTAATAATTTTTCATATTGCCCAGCGATTTTTGCGACAACTCCCGTCTCGTCACCACTAGAGGGCACCGAATTGAAGCATATAATTTGTGGCACGTTTGAAGTGTCCAAAATCAATGTATCATTTAACAAGCAGGTGACAACACGTTTATATTAGGCAAGGCAACCTTAAGTTGTTGTCGGCAGAGCGCTCGAAGCCAATCAAAAGAGTTGTATTGAGCAAACAATAAACTCTAAAACTTATTGCACGTTCCGCGATGCGAGTATTGGACATGCACAGCGCGTTGTCGCGGTTCAAACGAGACATCTTTTAGGTCTAACACACACACAAACAAAAATAGGAAGCCTTTACATGCACTTGATTAAAAAGATTCGAGCCTTGGAACACACACACAACTTTTCTTTGCTACAGCTAATGACATCTCCAGGCACTTTGGGGAGATCTGTAATTCATAAACGCCAAACTCTCCACTTAGTTAGCGAAAGTAGTGGAGTCCTTTTCACTGCTACAATAATTGCGCTTTTCTCCTTAAAGTGAGAAAGGCAATGGCTTTTTTTTAACAAAATGAATGCATTTATGCTTGGCTTGAGAGTACCCAGCTCCCTGTTCTTGCATGCCTCTGCCGGACTCACTATCGTGCGTGCATTTGCAGTCACACGAGGCAATACTGACAGCATACTGTAAAAAGAAGGATGTGAAATTGTCCCTGGCCAAAAAACTCCACTAGATAGACAGGCCAAAAAAATAAGAACTACATTATAGCAAATAATAACTGGACATAGGTGGACCGGCTCATTTTACCTAATTATGTTGGTCTGGTCAGACTTCTCCAGGACTTTAACAACCAGCAGGTTTACAGACCTAATGACTTGTTGTCCCTCTTCAGTGTCCTCCACTCTGCTGTCTAGTATTAAAGTTATCAGACCATGCATCAGATCCTTTAACACACCCATTGATGCCTCTCTCGCCAAAGACTCCAAAGAGAATAACTGAGGACAAGAAAATGGCAGGCGATTATTGCAAATGGTCTATGCAGCTCAGGCAAATTTAAGGCTTTGTGCACACGTAGCAGGGGTTTTTGCAAATGAGAATTTTGCTCATTACAACTGGAATATATATATCCCGCAATTTATTGCAGCCGATCATAAATAGCTAGCAAACCACCGTGTTTCACAATTTTATTCAAAAAGTTGAACTTGAAGGGAGAACATGCCTCTTATGTGTAATGGCAAATAAAATATAGGTTTATCCTTCACAAAGTCATTTGTCTGTGTTCACCAATACAGAGAAATGTCTTGTGAAAACAAGCAACTTCAAAAGAAGTGGCATTAAAACCTCCGTGTGTTTAATAATGTATGTATGAACAGATTCAGAATGTAAGCACGCGGCGCATCTATCAATATGAACATATTTTGTCGGCAGAAGTGAAATTTCAACTGTTGGGGGGGGGAAAAAGCAAATCTCTGGTCATTCATGTACACGACCTTGCATCAAATGTCGAATTCACACGTCATTTTTTAAAAACATTCATTTTTAATGCCTAAAATTTTTGCATGTGGAGATAGAACAATCTGTAGGCAAATTACTGTTTGCAAAATACACTGCTGGGTGTGGACAAAGCCTAAGAAAATGAATGTGTAGGAGAGACTCACAGACAACATATTACTAAGGATGCATCTATACAGTTTAAATATATCCTCCTTGTCCAGCCGCTCATCAGCCATATGGGTATTATAGATGAGCCTTAGTTGCATAAAAGTGGCAATGAGGAACTGGTCAATGTGTCCTGACATGACCTCTGCCTTGTTTTCTTGACACAATACTTCATCAATCTATAAGGAGAGAACATATTTTTCAGCATTAACATCAACCGTATTATAACATGCATTGACGCAAATGCTTTTGAAGCTCCTCAGAGGTTATCAAAAGTACTGAGAAAGTCATTACTTCTATCCAGATTAAGAAGCGTTGATGCTCACAATCAGAATGAAATAATTGCACCATACATGAATTGGTATCCATGGTGGCAAGATGGATAAATGTTAGCACTAGGTGTGGGTCACAATTTCATGAGACGACAATTTCAATTCCTTCACGATATGACATTTGCTGTTATTTTAGTCTACCCCTATTTGATTTGATGCAGGGACGTACAATCCAATTACTTTATCATGTACATACAGAAATTCAAAGATTAGAAAAAATAGAAAAAAAATTAGACAACTTTGCTTTGCTCCTGAAAATTTCACAAATTTTATCGAAAATGCACAAACAGCATATCTAAAAAAAATAAAATAAATCGATCAACATCTTTCGTTTTGACGAAATATTGTATTATCATAAATCAATCCAGATCAATGTATTGTTCCAATTCTTGTTGGCACTACCACTTCACATTCAGTAACTGTGTGATGTTATCCACCCATTCTGTGCAAAGTTTGCAAGTTCTCCATGTCCCTGGATACATTTACCAAGTACTCTGGATTACTGCCACATCACGAACGGCATCTAGGTTAAGTTAACGTTTGCGGAAGACAAAATTATGATTATTTAGCCCGAACACCGGACTATGACTTTATATTCTAGTCTCTGCAAATTCTGAAAAAGCGAGCAGATTTTACTGTCACATTAAACCACTTACTAAGGGTGATTGGAGTCTAATGCAAATTAAATTGTTATAATTTTTTATATAATTCAACCAGTAAAGTGGGAGCAGCGCTCCTTACCTGTGCAAGTGCTTGTATGCTGGTGTTAATGTCCCCACTGGCCACCTGAGAGATGACCAAGTTTATAGTAGAAGCAGCGCTATTGTGGAGGTCGTCAAAGTGGGGGGAGACAGCACGCATTCTGGTGAAACAAAAAACGCAAAAGCAGTAAAATAAACATTTACATTTCCAATATTTGATGTCCCAGGAATCCGTGTGCGGTCGTTTGGTCGCCGGTCTTTTGGTTGCGGTCTTTTGGTCGCCCGGACCCAAACAACGGGCGACCAAAAGACCGGCGACAAAACAAGGTAAAACAACAGTCTACGCATCAATAAAAGCCAACAATGGCACTGAGCGGACGTGTGAGTGTATAAGAGTTTGTATGTACATGAGTTGTCCCCTTAGGAAGGGATGTCAGTCAACAAGTTCTCCAACAAAACATAATAAAAGTACGGGAAATTTGGAGCTTTTCTTTAGCCTAATAATTAATAGGGCATCAAGTATGACTAAATAATAATTCGCAGTTTGTATTTAGGGAATTTGAGCAACGATTTAAATGGTAATTATCAATAACCTTCCGGGCGACCAAACAACCGAGTAACCCAGGAATCAGAGGCGAAAAAGAATAATCCGGAGTTCTGCAGAGAGCCTATTTTGATTTGTACATTAAACACTTGTTTTTCATGACTTATGAATGCCCAAAATGTAAAAAGAAAAAAGGCAATTTAATACATTTGCTTTTCTTAATTTAAAAAGAACAAGAAAAATGTTAAGGATACAATTTTGCTCTGTAAGAAGCTATGTGCTTTTACGGCTTAAAAAATAAATAAACACACTAACTGACTGGTTAATGCTAGTGGCTAACATTAGAGCTACAGCTCGACTCTTCTGGATGATAACAAGATACAACAATCTCTACCAAATAAATACTTATGAGCTGAAATGGTGATAGAGAGCTACCAACCTACATTTAGTGTTGCAAGTTTGTTTGTTTTGTATGTTCACTTGAGGTGTATGTCTGTGCTTCAGTTGTAATTTTATCATTGTGTTGCTGCTCTTGGTATTTGTGGTATTTAGCTTCTGCACCCCAGTTACACTTACTTGGGCTCGGGGATAACAATGGGTTCCAGCAATTCATCTAACTTGTGCTGGACAAGGTCTGGCAGTTCATTTACCCGGCCTCGGTCCATCTCGATCATGTCCAGGTCCAACTGGAACTCCTTGGGAATGGGCATGTGAGACTCACTATGCTGGGCATTCTGACGGGCTTGGCTGGGAAAAAGAATGGTAGGTGAGTTAATAACAGAGCAGGGTGATTATTACAGTGGTACCTCTACTTACGTACGTCTCTACATAAAAAAATATTCAGGTTACGAAACACCGCAATGGGGAAAGTTTTTTCAAGATAAAAAAACAAAATTCAACTTATGAAACACGAAACCTCCCAAAAATAAATAATAAAATCAAACATCCCCAAAACATAAACACACTTGAGCATCCTGTATTTTATTATGAAATTATCGTGAAAAAGTTGCTCTCCCTTTGGCCCTCTCTCAACACTTTGCTGATATCAGTTTGCTGGCGATATGAGTCGTGTTACTCGCCAATGGGAAATGTCTTTGTATGTGTTATTTTAATTGCTTGGTAAATATTTTTTTGTTCTTTTTTGTCTCACTTCATTTTATACAAAATTGGTATACTGAAACATAAATACAGTTTGTGTCCGGTATTTATTTATTTTAATTGTCATGTTTGAGTTGCTTTCCCATTGGCCATCTCCCAATACCTAGGGGGCCACCTATTGGCTAGAAGGAAGCAGCCTCTCCATGAAACCGAGGTTGGCGTGCTGCAGACAGATGCGAGAGCAAACCCGTGAAGAGATAGCGGCCACTTGGTCATATCGGAGGGAATGGCACCAGACTGATTCGGAAAGGCCGCACTCCAAGAGGACCCCAGAGTGGAGAAGCGGCCAACGGAAAAGTCCGACCAAAAGCCCCTTTTCTGTCACATTTTTATCTTTTTTTTAGGACCCTGGCAGAGCAACTCTGGCCAGTTGGGAGTTCCTGATTCGTGTGCCTTCCATCCTTGTTTACTCATCCTTGATGTATGTTTACTCAGCTATCACACGCAATACCACCGCATTGGAAAATTTGCATTTATTATTCATTTTATTGTTTTAAACAAATGTGTTATTTTTTTCTGCATACGTATTTAATACAAAATTTGGGGACAATATGTGAAAATTGATGGGCTAATACATTACCGGGATTATAAAAGGTTCACAATTGCTTTTTGCCTATTCCTGGAAACTATGTATCAACTTTTTCTCCTTTATTGCTTGTTGTCAAAATGAAATTGTGTCTTTTCTTTTGACCATATAAGATTCTTTCGGACCATGACATGATCAAGTTGTTAATCCCTTTCAATGATGCTGCACTCTGAATCCAATGAAAGAAAATAAAGTGTCCATGAGGTTGTAAAAATTGTATTTTGCTTTCTTTTTTGCAAAAGCGAAAAGGATGACGAAGAAAAAAGTACTCACATCCTATAAGTGCGATACATAATTCTGCTCCGGAAAGGATGGCAGGAAGAATACAGAAAGGAAGAAATCACAGGGGAAAAAAAGATGAGGAGTTAAGAGACATGCAGGCAGCAGGCCCACCTCTCAAGCAAAAGGCAAGAAATAGTTGCTTTCACTCTATGATCCAGTCAAATAAGTACAACATCCACAGTGGTATGAAAACATATGGGCACTTCTGAAAAATTCTTATTTTCATGTATGAATACCTTTTTTTTTTAACTTTAATTCAGGTGTATATGCACAGGCCAAAAAAAGGTATAACAAAGAAAAAAAAAAATCGCACCGTCATGGGTCGCAATTTTATGGGGATATGTTTTTAATAAAATGTAACCTGAAGCCCAGACATTTCATCTTGAAAGGCAATTTAAAATAATGTGGCAAGTGACATGTGGGACTTAGTATAGAGAACAGGCCTTTACTTTCACAGCACAACTCAGAGAAATCTAGCAGTTGACTGAACGCAGCACACAGGGACCGCTACCAGAAACTCATTGGAAGTCAGGAACATTGTTTTTAGTAAAAGTCGACTGAATATTGTTTGTTCTTTTTTGGGGTGGCCACATTTGTGCAGCTGTATAATTTTGTCTTGATGCACGCTGCACATCTGATAGTCCAATAAGCCATTACACTCCTGAAATATTGCTATTTATTAGTTTTTGATGAAATGTCTTGTGAAAACATGTACCGTATTTTCACGACTATACGCGCACCGCATTATAAGGCTCACCCTCAATGAATGAGACATTTTAATGTTTTTTCCATATATAAGGCGCACCGCTCTGCATTACACTGGTCTACCGCACCGCATTATACTGGTCTACAGTAGAGGCTGGGGTTAGGTTATGCATCCACTAGATGGTGCTGCGCTAAAGGGAATGTCAACAAAACAGTCAGAGGTCAGACCATCTTTATTAATAGATTACAAATTAGCTTTCTGACAACTCCATTCACTCCCAACATGAATAAACAAGTTTTTTTAATTTTCTCTGAGTTTAAAGTATTAGTATTTTTGTGACACAGCATAATAACTCATGGAACAGGTGGGCGAATGCAGCATCCAACACGCACATCTCCGTCTCACCAAATTCATCATTAATCGAGTCAGTAATTTCTGCCTTCCTGAAAGCTCGGACCACAGTTGAGACTTCCCCTGGGAATGACGACGAACGTGGAATTAATATGCTAGATCGAGCTCAACCGAAATGAAACGCCATTTTATATATATCAGCATTCACCGCGCACCGGAAATAGAGTCGGGGGCTGCTTGCCGTAGTTGCGAGAGCTGTTGCGGCTCAATATTGACCCATATATAATATATTTTTATATATATAGTTCGCAGGCTTTGTATGCTCTGTTGACGCCAATATAGCGGCTGGAGTTCTTTTGTCAATCCAGCCGGAATGACGGCGAGCACCAAATTAGTGTGCTCGCCGTCATACTGGGTGTATTGACAAAAGAACCACATATCCCAGCATGAACCGCGCACAAATTTAAGACTTTTAAGTGCGCCTTATAGTCATGAAAATACAGAAGAATTAAGTTGCTGATAAACACCCTTTTGTTTATGAATTAAATAGAAATTGTCAGGGGTGCCCAAGAAACTTTTTTCATACCAATGTACATACACAGACACATACAGAGTTTAGAGGAAGGTAAGATGACAGAAGGAAAGAGGCCTTTGACTAAATAACATTGTGTTTACATCAAAAGCTGTTTCACTGGCTTGAACTAAACAGATAAAATCCAGTACAGTATGTGTTCAGTACAATTGACCTCTGAAACTCACTTGCAGTTAGTCATTTAAAAAAAACATTTTTAAACAAGTGAAGCCCCAATTATTCAAATTTTGAATGCAATTTTGGGTATTTGTTTTTCATACATTACAGTAGTTTATATGCTCTTATTAAAACAGTAACATTGAAATTTTGTACAGTTACAGTGGCTAGCAAAAAACACTAACGTTTATTTGGGAATAAAACCAATAGTTTTTTTTATGAAAACCCAAAATGACTATTTCATTTTAATAATTACATTGTACTCTACCAATTGGTCAGACATTCACTAAAATGGCTGTAAAAATTTGACGAGGAGGAATATAATTGCTTTTACGCTATCAGTGTTGACTCCAAGAGCAACGAGCAATGCTATAAATGACAGACCAAATATCCCTGAAAATGGCTTTAAAAGGAGAGAAAGAGTAAAAATTTGTACAATTGTGTAAATTGAATAGTGATCGATGGAAAATCTTTAAGGTGGTGTAAAACATACATTGGGGTATACTTTTATATTTTGGAAGGTAAGTGCTAAAAATTTGCAAAAAAATGAAATATGTTAGGGGCGGCCCGGTGTATCGAGTGGTTAGCACGTTGGCCTCACAGCTCTGGGGACCTAGGTTCAAATCCAGGTCGGTCCACCTGTGTGGAGTTCACATGTTCTCCCCGGGCCTGCTGGGCACTCCGGTTTCCTCCCACATGCCAAAAACATGCATGGTAGGCTGATTGAACACTCTAAATTGCCCCAAGGTATGTGTGTGAGCGTTAATGGTTGTTTGTCTCCTTGTGCCCTGTGATGTGTTTTGGTGTTTTGTTTTCTCAATCTCATCGTTATTTACTAACATCTGCGAGGCAAACTTTTTCTTCAGTCGCCAGGATTTAATTACTCTCGGGAGCAGATGCGATATATCCATCACAACATACACAACGACTGGTGCTGCAACAGTAGGATCATTAACACTCAATGCTCCCCTGATTTAGAGCTCTTGGCAGTACGGTGCAGGCATTTCTATCTACCTAGAGAGCCAACGATTGTCATTGATTGACTGCTTACATCCCACCAGATGCCGGTGTCAGTTTGTAACAGAAAAAGTGTGACGATCGTAGGGGAGCTTAAAAAAAAATATTGTTTTCCAGAAAGCCACACATAACCAAATAACACTTTCCAGGTTCTTTACAGAAAAAAGTCAGGAAACAAATAACACTATTAATGAAATACATAACTAAATAACCCTCTCTGAGTTATTCACAGAAAAAACAGGAAATAAATAACACTATTTATGAAATAAATAACTAAATAACTCTCTGGGTTCTTCATAGGAAAAAAAGCCATAGAACATTAACTTTCTGTTGTGCCATGCACAATCTTAACAGATAAAAGTTCAGCTCAGTTGTCAGAGCAGAATCTCTCTTACGTCAACACTTTGCAGCACAGTGCTTGCTGGCGAATTAGGCAGTGGACTCGTAGCGGGGCGGTGAGACCACTTTTTTCCAACTCCCGGTTCATGCGTCCCATTAGACCGCGAGTTTCGCCCACCATGCTAGGAGCCCCGTCAGTCGTGATGCTAGCTAGCTTTGACCAGTCCAGGTCCAACTTCTCCACGGTTTGGCACACTGTCAAAAATATCCTCTCCCGTTGTAGTCCCTTTGAGACTTTGGAGGGCTGCCAGATCCTTGCATATCTCAAAGTTTGCGCTAACTCCACGAATAAAAATGAGCAGTTGCGCTGTGTCTTGCACGTCCGTGCTTTCATCCAGTGCTAATGAAAAAAAGTCAAATTCGTTCGTCTTCTGCTGCAGCTGGGCATATACATTACTCCCGATTTCTTCAACGCGTTTGGTCATTGTATTCGCCGACAGACTTACGGCATTAAATGCATCTTTCTTCTCGGGACACACCTCTTCTGCGACAGCACCCATACATTTCTTAACAAACTCTCCGTCAGTGAAAGGCTTACCGCTGCTTCCTATCATTTTAGCAACCCGAGAGCTGGACCGAACGGATGCCTGGTTCAGCTGAGCTTGGCGTAAAAATATATTTTGCTGAGATAGTAGTCCACTTTTTCGCTTTGAGAGTTTGTCTGCTCGTATTTGGCCTTGCAAGCTATCGTACTCGTCTTTGTGACGGGATTCATAGTGTCGGCGAAGATTGTATTCTTTGAATACCGCAACCGTCTCTTGACAGAAGAGACAAACAGCTTTTTCTTTGCATTGAATAAAAAAATAATCGTTTGTCCACTCCAGGTTAAATACCCTGCATTCTGAATCAATTTGTCTCTTACCTAACTTTTTCGCCATTATTCCGTTCTCAAACAGGTTGCACAGTTTTTATATGCTTGAATAGTCCGCGATGGTCCCAGGGCACCGCCCTCACCTGCGATCGTCCAGATGTCTCGGTATCACTGTGCTCGCGCATCCAACGGTGGACGTGCCCGCGTGCATCAAAGGGAAACACTGAGGTCAACAAACTGTCTTCATGGTGTTTGGTGCACAATCTCACAAAAACTAAAGAAATTATCCTGGACTTTGGCAAACCCAGCACAGATCTTGCCCCACTCCTCATAAATGGAGTATGCGTAGACAGGGTCCAGTCCTTCAAATTCCTGGGGGTCCACGTCACAGACAAGGTCTCCTGGTCTACCAACACCACGGCAGTGGTGAAGAAGGCCCAGAAACGACTCCATTTCCTGAGGGTATTCAGGAGGAACAACTTTGACACTAAGCTTTACGTAACCTTCTAGAGACACTGTGGAGAGCATCCTGGCATACTGCATTACAGTGTGGTACGCTGGAAGCACGGCAGCAGACAGAAAGGCTATGCAGAGAGTGATCAACACTGCCCAGAAGATTATCGGCTGCTCTCTGCCCTCACTGGATGCCAGCCCTCGCTACCTCAGCAGAGCCGGGAACATTGTCAGGGACCAATACCACCCTGGTCACAACCTGTTCCAGCTGCTGCCCTCTGGCAGACGCTAAAGGTCTCACAAAGCACGGACAAATAGACTTAAGGACAGTTTTTTTCCCACAGCCATCAGGACTCTGAACTTGCGTTAGCACGACACACAATGCCTTCTGTGCAATAACTTCGGGGTGTGCAATAATAATGTACAATATCTTAGATTGTGCAATATTTTAGAATTTACCTAGCCAGGATGTGAATTTGTATACTTTTAGATTACTATTTATGTTTTGTTTTTTTTTTACTGGGAAAACGCACCTTGTGGAGTAGCACCACCAATTTCGTTATATGCAGCTGTGTATGACGACAAAGGCTTTTGATCTGATAACCTCGAACTAGGTAGTAATGTAGTAATGGTATCAAATCAGGCCTACAACTTATGACCCCTTTCAAAAACATAAAACATCTTACTTCTGATTATTTTATTTTGAGCTTTGCATGAGCATGTCACTGATGCGAACAGCAATGGAATACGAGCAAGCTCATGTACTTCGTTATCTTTTGTGTCTGCATTCAGCTACGAACTTCTGTCAGTAGCAGCTTGTCCGCGATGTTTCATTTTGTAAAAACATTTGTGTTTTATTTTTTTCAGCAGGAGCGCAATGTGTAGAGTACTGCCCATGAGGACATTTCGTAGAGAGACGTGGCTGCTGAACTCATGGATATGATTAGCATTAAATGACTGTGCCCCAACAGCAAAAAAAAAAATATGTATAATATTTTGTTAAACTATTTCTTGAGCAGTAAATGAGTATTGGAATTTGCATGTTTCATGTTTCCGTAAACAGGAATGCTGATAGTTCTATGTCACGCACTGGCTTCCAATATTTTGATGAATGCAATTACAAGTCAGAGGGACAAGCGTACCTTCAAAGTAATGGGTCACTTTAGTTTGTGGTGTGTCAAGTAGGGGTTAAGATAAATGTGGATTTTTTTAAGAAGTCTTCATTATAATTTGTTTTATGACAATAGAATTGAAAGAGCACATGCAGAGCACTGCGATGCACTTAGATTTTAAAATGTATCATTTTAAATGATTTGTGAAGAGAAGCATCAGTAATTCGAATTATTTATGCACGCATATAGTGCACAGGTGTATTTATTTATTGGGTAAAAAGGATAGGTTGTTGTCAAATATTAGCCCAGAAATATATCTACCCCTTGAGATACCATGAAAGTGGCCTGAAAACCATTAAGAGTTTGAACCCCCCCCCCCCCCCCCCCCGAGTTAGACAAAGGGACTTCCAAATGCACAAGTAGGTGTAGCTGATTGACATTTGGAACTTGAGTAGAGGTCGACCAATATATAGACTACCATATTTATTCGAGTATAACACACATTTTGTACCGGAAAACTGAAGTGAAGTTCAGCTGCACGTTATACACAAATTCCAGTGAAACATTGCCTTCTGCCGGTGAGAAAGTCTCCTCCGCAGCCGTTATGTATAATGGGAGGCATAAACCGGTCTATGTCCGCCAGATGCCGATAATCTACTTTCTTTTACAAAAGCCAGTCATCTCCAAATACCATTCGACAAGTTTATAGGGTAGTAGTAGGGGTAAAATAATTTTTTTTAAAGTTGCTTCAGGGAAACGAGTCCACCCAGGGAGCGCTATCCTTGCTCAAGAAGAATGGAATCATATCCTTGGTGAAGCTGATGATGATGATGAATCAGACTTTGAACATTTTTAAATATTATGATGAATTAGACCAAGGATTTAAAATTGTAAATTCCAATTGAGAATTGAGTTCATACTGGTAGTAGTTTGTTTTATCAGGTTTCCGTACCATATGTTGTGAATAAATGTTTTGTCATGGCGACATGTATTCAGCATTTGCCAGCTACAAGTACTGGTGCAATCCTTGGTGTGAGCTGAGAAAAACTGGGGAATTTTTTTATACCAATATTTAGTCACAAACTTTGGGTGCGCGTTATACTCAAATAAATACGGTTTATCCAACATGGGGCGATTAACAACAAAAAAGCCATTTATAGTCATTTTGATCAGGGATCTATACGGTCAATTCCAGACGCTGACTGACAGAAAGACCCTGGAATGACACTGCAACACTAACCCACAACAAGACATTTGGTTTGAAACACATGGTAAGGGAGGTGGAGTATAAGCACGACTGTATATTGGCCTCTAATATCAGCTTTTAAACATTAGCAAACGTCCCCAAAATTTTAGATATTGGTACTGACCGCCCTTTAAAAATCCCATCCCATCCATCCCATTTCGGTCAACCTCTAAACTTGAGTAAGGTGTCATTTGAACACATTCACCAGACACATTGACCTACTAAGAACTGTCAGGGGAGCCTTATTTTTCTCCTAATTTTGAAGCCTTTTTCATTTTTGAATACAATTATTATTTCAAATTTGGTAGAATTGAGGACACAATAATTTGACATGTCAATTTATTTTAGGTTTCCTTTAATTTTACAGGAACTTTAACTCACTATTTAAGATACTTTTTAGTGTCCCTGTATTCTAAAAGATTCTATCATTTGAGTTACGTATTTCAAGTAGAATATCATTTACAAAAAAGGACTGAACGCTTTAATTGTAGACCTTATTAAATATGAGCAAGCAACATCATTTAATGAGCATTCCATAACTTGTTATCAAATGTGTTCATGTAAAAATCCACATAAAAACTATATAAAGTTTGTGATTGTTCCCTGTATTAATGTGGTTCACATTTGCTATTTAAATTCTGTAACTTTTGTAACAGAAATGTCAATATTAAAATGCATTATCCAATTTGAAAATGTCAAACTTAGAAAACCCAATCACGGCCCGAACAATAAGAAATCTAAACTGCATGGGGACCTACTTGAGTTTGTTGGGGTCTTCCTGTGCAGATTTGCGAAGGAAAGTGCCATTTGGGTTAGCCGCGATATCTCTTTGAGACCGCTCATTTGCACTCTGCTTGGCGGGAATGGCAGCTACTTTCTTCGTTGCAGAACGTTTGATCCTTTCTTCTAACATGCTCATATCTTTCTCTGATAACTGGAAACAATACAAGTGGTGGACAATGTCAATTTTGAAGTTGAGTTTTCAATAAATAAATAATAACAATCTGCCAACTTACATTTCCAATTAGTTTATAGACCTGGTCTCCACAGACATTGTAGACAGCCACTACTGTGTTCAGGGCAGCATTTCGGACAGAAGTGTCTCTATCACCAATATGAACTGCAATTTCTTTCAGAGACTTAGCTGGAGTTGGTTGACATACATTCATTCCATAACCTTCTATCAAACAACCCAACTCCTCAAGGCATTCTTAAAACAAAACAAAAGACACTAAGAACTTTTAAAACCACAGGAGTGCTGGAATTTGAACAATTTAATGGAAGACAAGAGTGGCATACCAGCTCTTTGTTTGGAATTTTTTGATTTAGTACCATCCATGAGGTAAGGAAAGACTTTGGATGCAGGGTATACCTTACACAGCATGTTAAGTATTGCCCTGACATCTTTGCGAACCACATCCTTGGACTCTCCAATCTGGGAAAATGATAGAGGATGCACAAATTAAAGATCTTTCAAAGACTAGATTCTCAGTCATCCCGGTCATAAGCAAAGGTTAAAAGAAGCCATATGAAAGAAATGCACATTGATTATTCATTAAATGGCTCTCATATTTCAATAGACATTAACGAAACATGGTTTATGCAAAAGACTCCCAACATGGTTCACAATGGTTAAGCTTAATTGTTCCATCTTTAAGGTTCATTGTCACCCCATATTTTTTTAAGTTCCTAATATATATATATATATATATATATATATATATATATATATATATATATATATATATATATATATATATATATATATATATATATATATATATATATATATATATATATATATATATATATATATATATATATATATATATATATATATACAGACACTCCTCAACTTACAAACGCAATTGGTTCCGAGCGATTGTTCATAAGTTGAATTTGTTTGTAAGTTGATTTAGTGCTATATTTTGTATTATAATTTATGTTTAAGGCCTATATAAGTATATTGAAGGTTTATATAAGTGCATTTGTATGTTTAAGGCTTGTATAAGTAACACGCATTTGTTTGTACTGAAAAAAAAAACATTTAATAAAATGGAGAGAATATGTACAGTACTGTAGAGAGAGAGATAGATTTATGTATTAGAAACTGGCCAAAAGAAGCGACCTAATGACGATTGCACAGTTTTCTTCTTTTTTTCATCATAAATGATGCAGTAGCACTGTATGGCATCATTCAATTGATTTGCAAACTTTGTGCAACGTTCAATATTTGGGTCCTGCTGCTCGATCTTTCTGTTTATAAATGGTACTGAATGTGCAACGCTCACTACTTTCTGACGCGCATCAAGCTTCGTTATTATTGCCACTCGTTTCAAATGAAATGGCTTGCCTCTTACTTGCAACTCCCTCAATAGAAGCCTTTAGCTTTTTACCAACCATATTCAATATTGGATGCATGAGATATTTAATGATACAAATGAAAAAGGTTCTTTGCACACTGGAGATACATTCACGCACTTCCGCATTGCAACGAAGAAGGTAGATGCTGGGTGAGCTGAGCTCTCACAGCGCCAGGCGTCGGTATTAGCGGCGGAAAGAAGTACTACTCCGAAAAAGACGCGAAATACAAAATTGGACTTGCGAACATTTTTGGACTTAAACGCAATTTGCAGACATGTTCGTATGTACCGTTGTTCGTAAGTTGAATGTTCGTAAGTAGGGGAGCGTCTGTATATATATATATATATATATATATATATATATATATATATATATATATATATATATATATATATATATATATATATATATATATACATATATATATATATATATATATATATATACACACACACACATATATATATATATATACACACATACACATATATATATATATATATATTTATACATACATATATATATTTATACATACATATATATATATATATACACATACACATATATATATATATATATATATATATATATATATATATATATATTTATATCAACCTATTTAACTTTTTATTATGCTGCAGAACAACATGTTTGTCCCCAAATAAATAGAACAACACATGCACATGATAACATGTCTAACAATGTGTAGTAGTTTGTTAGCCTGTTTTTTCTGGTTGAAATGTAACTATGGTATGACAAGGCAGTTTTATTCTCTAATGCTAAGTGCTTCTCTGGCAAACCAAAGGCTTTGCTTTCCAATACAGACGCTCCCCTACTTACGAACGCAATTGGTTCCGAGCGATTGTTCATAAGTTGAATTTGTTTGTAAGTTGATTCAGTGCTATATTTTGTATTATAATTTATGTTTAAGGTCGATATAAGTATATTGAAGGTTTATATAAGTGCATTTGTATGTTTAAGGCTTGTATAAGTAACACACATTGGTTTGTACTGAAAAAAAAAAAAACATTTAATAAAATGGAGAGAATATGTACAGTACTGTAGAGAGAGAGAGAGATTTATGTATTAGAAACTGGCCAAAAGAAGCGACCCAATGACGATTGCACAGTTTTCTTCTTTTTTTCATCATAAATGATGCGGTAGCACTGTATGGCATCATTCAATTGATTTGCAAACTTTGTGCAACGTTCAATATTTGGGTCCTGCTGCTCGATCTTTCTGTTTTAAAATGGTACTGACGGTCGAACGATTCAATGCCCGTGAAACGCTCACCACTCTCACGCGCATCAAGCTTCGTTATTATTGCCACTCGTTTCAAATGAAATGGCTTGCCTCTTCCTTGCAACTCCCTCAATAGAAGCCTTTAGCTTTTTACCAACCATATTCAATATTGGATGCATGAGATATTTAATGATACAAATGAAAAAGGTTCTTTGCACACTGGAGACACATTCACGCACTTCCGCATTGCAACGAAGAAGAAGGTAGATGCTGGGTGAGCTGAGCTCTCACAGCGCCAGGCGTCGGTATTAGCGGCGGAAAGAAGTACTACTCCGAAAAAGGCGCGAAATACAAAATTGGACTTGCGAACATTTTTGGACTTAAACGCAATTTGCAGACATGTTCGTATGTACCGTTGTTCGTAAGTTGAATGTTCGTAAGTAGGGGAGCGTCTGTACTTTGATCCATGTTGCAGTACCATGTTTGGTCACGTGTTTTACATATGTTGCCTTTAAACGAAGGCAAAAGGAATTTGATCAAAAAAGGTTGCAATATCTAACAAAAAATATTTGTGTGCCCACTGCTGATCATAGAAAACATACTTAACTTGCTAAATGTGGGGTGTACTGACCTTGAGTAGAAGGTAGGGGACAAAGGAGTTTGCCTCATACTCTGTAAGATGATAGTTTTCACTATTTAGCATGGCAAAAAGAAGCTTCAAATACTCCAGAACCTTCATTTGGACTGTAGTGTTTGTGTCAAAGAAGCGTAGACTAAACCACTTAAGAATTAGGTCCAGACAGCTTATGGTAGCATCAGTCTCACTTTCCAACCTCTGTCAAAAAAAATGCAGTGATTGTTATTTACACGAGTGTTTCCTAACCTGTGAGCCGTGAAAGATAGGTGTCCCACAGGATATTATCTAACAAATGGTCATACATTGTAATGTTTCAAGAGAAAAATCGCAATATTACAAGATTAACGTCATTTTGTTGCTTTTTTTGTGTTACCAGAAGTTTAGTGAACACGATACTGGTTTTCAGATATTAGACAATGGAAAAATCGTTATAGTACTTTTGGTGACCGAAGGGCGGTGTGAAAAACTTGATGTTGAAATACTTGTTTAATTGAATCCTGTTGATAAATGAGAATTACTGTGATCCTTCACCACTTTGCGGCTTCAGTACATCGTGATTTTTTAATCTTAAATATTAATAAAAATTCATAAAAATGTCAAAATTCATGCTGAAACTCGCAAGCAGAAGACGGAGATAAAACAATGGCATCTGCTTCTTCAGCGCTGAGTGCCACCCAATTTGGCGCTGAAGAAGCGGAGCCCTGACTTCCGCCATTTTTTTTATACCCGGTCTTCTGCTTGGGGGTTTCAGCACAGATTCTGACATTTTTATGAACTTTTTTAAAAACTGCAATGTACTGAACCTGCTAAATGGTGAGGCATCACAGTACTGCTCTACTTGCAAAAAAATGCAAGTTCTGGAACCATTTAATTTCATAAGTAGAGTTACCACTGTACACAATTTATGCAACAAGTGCAGCCCTGGTATTGCAACTCTATGCATCTAATGCAGGGATCACCAACTCTGGTCCTCTAGGGCCCCTATCAAATCTGTGTGTTGGAGGAGGGAGATGTAGAAAAAGACTGAAGATGTGTCTGTGAAGACCCGAGTTTGTTACCAATGAGCTAAAAGGACGAAAGGAGCAAGCTTCCTTACCTCAATCATGATGCTAATCGCCTTTACGTGTCTCTGAAAGTCGAGATGGAAAAGTTCATCCTGGAGCCATTTGGCAAAGCAAGTAGACATTTGACTTTTAAGCTGCTCCACATATTCATCTCGAGGAGTGTTAAAGTTCCACTTCAAAATCTATGGTGGACAAAACAATCATGTTCAAATACTAACAGATAGATGTTCTCTGTGCTGTTTGTAGGCCATTGCTGTCAGTTACCTTCAATTGTTTCTCCTCTTTGATTCTCTGCTCCTTAGCATTAGGAACAAGGATGAAGAGGGGCCCAGACCTATCGTCATCATCCTTCATGCCTTTAGTTACAGGCTTCTTACTAGCTACACTCTGAAAGTGAGACATTTAACATTATTAGATTACCACAAGAAATGCATTTGCTGTATTAATAAATACATGTTTATCACACAAAGAATAAAGAAATAATGGACAAAACAAGGAAAGTTGAAAAGATTGTAACTATTATTTCCTAAACATGCACTTTATCAAATTCATGCAATGGCATGAGATGAAAACAATGATCAGTCATTTCAATAACACTTGCCTAAGCATGCAGGCACTGAATTTGAATCCCATTTTTTCAGAACTCCTTACGGATGAACCAAAAGAAAAATTCCAAAACCAAAATACGGAAATTATTAGTACGTTTTCTTTACAGTTAAATGAATAACTCTTAAATCTTCTTTGGCTGAATCAAGCTACTTTGCTGTTTCCTTACATGTTTTCACATATATCACTAGATTTACATTTTATTTATATACACTACTTACTTTTCATCAGTTGGGATCACAGCATTTGTAAGGTTTAAACTGGGTCATATGCTCTAGTCTATAGGTGTCAAATTCATTCCAGAAAGGGCCGAGTGGGTGCAGGTTTTCGTTCCAACCCACCAAGACACCTTTTCGCTAATCTGTTCCCTTACAAATGTAATCAGGTGATTGAAGTCAGGTGCTACTTCTTCCAGCAGACCTCCTGATTGGCCTAACTGTCTGCGTGGTTTCAGTAGGGAGGAAAACCTGCACCCCCTTGGCCCTTTCTGGAACCAGTTTGACACCTGTGCAGTCTAGTCAATGGGAAATAGATGTACGCACACTTGTTGGCCAATAAGTTCAGTGAAAAATTAGGTTTGATTTAGAAAATCTAAAACGTAAAAAGGGAGTTAGCTGGCCAGACTGAACGAGTTGGCAGTTTTGCTTACGTCCTCACAACATTCTGTTTCGGCCCAGTTGTTAGTTAAAAAAAATCTATATAATGAAATACACACTAAAAATCATTTCTAAAAAATGGCCACCCAGTTTTTGGTGCATCAATGATATCCATTTAAATAACATTGAAGTGTTAATTAGTTAGTAAGCTATCTGCTAAGAGAGAGAGAGAGCACATTAGTGTGATTGTATTGTACAAGTTACAAATAACAACACCATTAGTAGAGTGACTACAGTCTTATCATTAGAAAGCGTAAACACTAGCCCAGGGGCAAGACAAATGTTAAAGTGCAGTGCAAACTTAAAAATATTAGCCTGTCAAAACTTTCTCCATTTGCTCAACTTCAGAGCTTACAGCATCATTTAATGTGTGGTAGTTGTGCAACAATTGTCTCATTAGGAGCTCATCTGTTCCACATCTACCTGTTGACTGCCAGCAACAGTCTTCCCTTTGTTGAGGGGCTTTTTATTAGCAATAGCGTCCTTGTCCTTTGAGGGAGGGGTAGGGTCAGGTTCCTCGGGGGGGGAGGAGTGCTGAGCGAACAGAAAAACCAAAATATGTTGACAAATCATTCAAAAATGCGACTGATGGGTGACAAATGATATACACAGATGTACAACACTAGCACATGTTTGAACCAATGGCAGCAGTTAGGCTCCAGGGACCACGAGCATGACAAAAACAATGTGTAAACAAAAAAGAGCATTCTTTAAATCAGTATTTTGAAGGATATCTGTTTTCATTTAAAAGGAGGATGGGACAAACTAGCAAGCAAAGTGACGATGATATAATTTACCCCTACATCATTTGAGCATATTTTGTATTTCTGAGATGTAATGAAACACTAGTTTTGGCGCAGCTATCATTCGTTTCGCTTTAATTCAAGTGAAAAGAACACAGACACGTGAAACTTTCAAATCTTCTTGGGGGGGTGGAGCGTAAAACAAAATAAATACAAAACCCTGACTTAAACCAAGCAAGTAGTTCTTAGCAACACCAACCGTCTTGTGTAACCAATGGTAGATTTGAAATGGGATGGAAAAGAACGAGAAAATAATGGGGGTGAAACCCTAATAAATCGATGCAAATGTTCCGTACCTCAATTAGAAGAAGATCTAATTGTTGATTTTTATTCATTTTAGAATGATTGCACAACCGTAGCCAGGTTTCAAAAAGTTGGTGATGTCTGGTCTAAACTAACAGACTTGAAATCTGAAATACTGACAATCAATTGGAAAACCCTAAATACTGAATTTAACATGAAATCAAAATACTCTATGGGCACACAAATTTCAACCATTAAACCTTACTAACAAAACAAATTCCTGAATTATCCATCTTCATAATGTGTGGGTTCTGTGAATATTTTTACAACTCATCCACTCATTATTTCAAACTCTAGGTATTAAAATTATAGTAACTGGGCTGTTCAAGTTGTCCTGGTCAGCTGGTTCCTTCCTGGACAACTATAATGTTTCAGTTATGATTTATTGAAAGTCCAAATTATACCTGTGTGTGTGACTGTTTGGAAGTAAAGCGGCTAAACAGATTTAATAGTGAAAAATGATCTCATGAACAGACTTTTAAATGGATATTTTGTATTGTTGATATTCTGACACCAATAACTAACAGGTATTTAAAAGAAGACGCCTAATATCCACAACTGCTACTGGGTGTAAGGGTGGTGGTGGTTTTTGACCGACACCTACCTTCTTAGCCGCTATTCCCCCTCTGACCTTTTTAGCTTCAGTTTTATTATCAACAATGTCCTCTGAAGTGGGGGCTGTGGAAGACATGAAAACATTTGTCAAATAACGACAGACTGCTAACTCTACCATTGATAGCTGCCACATCCTCTAGTACAAATAGATTTGATGTCCATTAATGGCTTTGAATTACCAGTGGTTACTGTGTCATGAGTAAAAAAGACCGCTATTTTATAGCCACTTTTTGAGCAATGCTACTGAGAAATGGCAAAAATAATAATAATTTAGCACAATATAAAGTCATAACAGGGTTTTGAAAGGTTTAAAACCTGAACACAATTTGATCCAAATTCTAGGACAAATTTCACAGCCAGCATCACAGAAATTAAAAACAAAATTTTACATATACGTACACATACATATGCATATATGTATATGTGTATACATACATACACACACATATATACATATATATACAGTGAGGAAAATAAGTATTTAGTCAACCACCAATTGTGCAAGTTATCCTACTTGAAAACATTAGAGGCCTGTAATTGTCAACATGGGTAAACCTTAACCATGAGACAGAATGTGGAAAAAAACAGAAAATCACATTGGTTGATTTTTAAAGAATTTATTTGCAAGTCATGGTGGAAAATAAGTATTTGGTCAATACCAAAAGTTCTTCTCAATACTTTATGTACCCTTTGTTGGAAATAACGGAGGCCAAACGTTTTCTGTAACTCTTCACAAGCTTTTCACACACTGTTGCTGGTATTTTGGCCCATTCCTCCATGCAGATCTCCTCTAGAGAGAGCAGTGATGTTTTGGGGCTGTCGTTGGGCAACAGGGACTTTCAACTCCCTCCACAGATTTTCTATGGGGTTGAGATCTGGAGATCACAGTGGGTATGGTCTTCTTCGGATGCAATTCAGTATTCTTTCTCCTCCAAACATGAGAACCTGTGTTTCTACCAAAAAGTTATATTTTGGTTTCATCTGACCATAACATATTCTCCCAGTCTTCTTCTGGATCATTCAAATGCTCTCTAGAGAACTGCAGACGGGCCTGGATGTGTACTGGCTTCAGCAGGGGGACAGGTCTGGCAGTGCAGGATTTGAGTCCCTGGCGGCACATTGTGTCACTGATAGTAGCCTTTCTTACTGTGGTCCCAGTTCTCTGTATGTCATTCACTAGGTCCCCCCGTGTGGTTCTGGGATTTTTGCACACCGTTCTTGTTATCATTTTCACGCCACAGGGCGAGATCTTGCATGGAGCCCCAGATCGAGGGAGATTAGCAGTGGTCTTGTATGTCTTCCATTTTCTAATAATTGCTCCCACAGTTGATTTCTTTACACCAAGTGTTTTACCTAATGCAGATTCAATCTTCCCAGCCTGGTGCAGGTCTACAATTTTACCTCTGGTGTCCTTCAACAGCTCTTTGGTCTTGGCCCTAGTGGAGGTTGGAGTGAGAGAGACTGAGGTTGTGGACAGGCACCTTTTATACCGATAGAGTTAAAACAGATGCTATTAGTACAGGTAACGAGTGGAAACCTCGTTAGACCTTGACAGCCAGAAATCTTGCCTGTTTGTAGGTGACCAAAAACTTATTTTCCAATCTACCGTATTTACTCGAATTAAACGCGCACTCGAAAATAACATGCAGGTAATTTTGGGCCAAAAACATCTGGAAAAACGCAGTAATCGAATATAGTGCGCACCTAAAATTTCCCGCTGACGAAAATCAGAAATCTTACCTTTTTTTCTTCGTTTCACGATTGTTTTGTTCAAACAAATTTATTCATTAGAATCCTTCAAATGAAGAGTCCGCATCAGAATCTTTAAATAGTCTCTGCAGATATTCCTCTCTCTTTGTCTGTCCTCTCATCCGTCTCCTCATACATCTCTTCGTTGAGAATCCTATCAACGTCCACGCTTCCTTCATCCACTTCCTCTTCCTCCCACAACACATCATCCGATTGGCTTTACGAGATGACGTAAAATCCGTGCGTCAAAGTGAGTTTGACAATGCTTTTTTCGATCGAAAATTTGTAATTTATTTTAGTTATTGATTATAACACTGAACTGAGAGAGGGTGAACTGAGACGAGTACGAGGCTAGAGGGGGGCAGTGGTGGTCTCGGCTTTCCGATTTTCGATCGGCTTTACGAGATGACGTAAAATCCGTGCGTCGGCTTTACGAGATGACGTAAAATCCGTGCGTCAAAGTGAGTTTGACAATGCTTTTTTCGATCGAAAATTTGTAATTTATTTTAGTTATTGATTATAACACGCACCCCCATCTATTGGAATTAATTATATAGCAAAAATCTGTGTGTTATATTCGAGTAATTACGGTAATTAGGAAATAAATTATTTTTAAAAAGCAGACAATGTGATTTTCTGTTTTTTTTCCACATTCTGTCTCTCATGGTTGAGGTTTACCCATGTTGACAATTACAGGCCTCTCTAATCTTTTCAAGTAGGAGAACTTGCACAATTAGTGGTTGACTAAATACTTATTTGCCCCACTGTATACACACACATACTGTATATATATTTTTTTAAATCAGCAACTCCCAGAACATTAGAAAAGGCATCTTGAAGGAAAAACTACAATTAACTGGACAACTCTTGTGAGAATACATGTATGTTCAGTTCAAAACTGATAAAGTATCAGTCTCAGGCATTTCTCAGAAAATCATGGAGTGAAGTCAGTATATCTATGGTCGTCTGTAACAGGTTTGTTAGCAGGAGTTACCAAAACAAATATGAACTTCACATTTGCTGGATCCAATCAGATCGATAAAGGCTAACCATCATTTAGCAGTATGCGAACAAAGTGAGCCTTTTCACGCTGAATACTGGAGATCAAAGATGCAAAAGGGCCCTTTCTCTATCAACTTATCATTTTGCTGATGATAAAAGTGATGACAAATCAGGAGTTAGACCAATATTCTTTAGTTAATATAAAAGGCATATGGTGAATCATACAAACCCGCTCTACTTGTCTCTGATGAGCTTTTTGTTCCTCCAATTTTGGCAGGAGCAGGAGGTTTAGCTGGCATCACTGCTCTGGCCTTTTCCAACATGACTACGACCTGGTCTTTAGATGATTGCTAATGAGAAGCAAGGATAAGCGAAAATGAATTTAAAAAAGCACTGTGATGTAGTGTCTTTGGAAAAGTGTAAAAGGGAACGAGATGCAAAAGATTTTTTATTTACAAAACTGTTGTATGTGACACCACCCATCAAAACAGAACATTTTGAGTGAAACAGCATTAGGGGGGGAATATTACGACTATTTTTATTTTTATTTTTTTTTTACTCAATGGAATTCGAGTTTCGAATGGATTCGCGAGTGGAGGGGTGCTCAAACTTTCATTGCTCAATATCTACTTTGAGAAGCCAACCACCAGCGATCTACCTTTCTTCCAGGCCAATGACATGGCTTAGCAGTTTTGCTGTTGTGAGACAGCCATTTGAATTGAATTGAATGCTTTTATTATCATTATATGAGATAGAATGAGAGCCCATTAGAGTGTAGCAATGTTCTAAAGTGAGAATCAATGCATCCTCGACAATATTTTCAAAATAAAATAACAGATAAGGAAATGCATTTACTTTTTCTAATTTGGATCATTTTCGTATCTCGAGACACTCATTTGTATATAAAAAAAATCGTAACCTGAAAATTTTGTACCTAGAGGCATTCGCACGTAGAGGCATGACTGTATTAACCACATTTTAATTTAGTGGTGGCACATAAGAGATCTTTGGCAAATAAAATCTAGTTTCCATTTGACCTATTTTCCTTATTTTGCAGGTCAAAGATTGATAGATTGTTCACGTACCTTGAGTTTGCCAGTGGCCTTATTCATCTTGTCGTATCCAAGGTGCATCATGAATGCGGGAAGAGCATCCTGAGCTTTCTTCCTAACATCACCATTTCGGTCTTCTAGGCATGCATATAGATTGGGAACGCAAGCCATCAGATCCCCTGGCACAGTCCTCAGGGTCGGTAACTTCTGGGCCAGCCACCCTAACAACTTTCGGAGGAGTGAGAGGGATATTTATAACATTTTACACAAGTAATCATCCCTTGAGAAATGATACTTAATTGTAATTATGGTGTTCGATCGGGAGTTATTCTATTGCAAGGGGGGTTGCAGGGCTGCCATCTACCCCGGAATTTCAGGAGTTTCTCTGGAAACTCCGGACAACCTCCCTAAACTTTGGAAATCCCCAAAAATGTTCACGTAATATTTTTTAAGCACCTGTTTTGGAATAATACCAAATGGTTTCTGCCATTTTGATTAAACTGCACTGTAAACTGGATGAATTCAGTAACACGAGTGCATTGTGAATCATCCAAGTTACAAGTTCTGACAAATGATTCGTCTTGTGCGACTTCAGCGTAGCAATCGATGCGGAATCGATTGCATAGGTAGCCTATTTATCATCATAAGTAAGTATTATTAAGACTGACTAAACCACCAGTCTTTTGTTTTGAAACAACTCCTATCATTTCCGGGATTGTTCAAAAGCAGTGGGTCTTAACTGGGTTCGATCGAACCCTAGGGGTTGGGTGAGTCGGTCTCAGGGGTTCGTTTGGTGGAGCCTCTACCACAGAGATCAAGAAACATCGACTCATCATGTCTATTCATGATAACATGCCCTGCTTGACCATCACTGGCTGCAGGTGATCACGTGGCATTGTTTGGCCAATCAGTGTTGCAAGGAATTTATATATCTTGAATTTGGAAGAAAAACATATATATACATATACACACACACATACACACACACACACACACACACACATACATACACAACCACATACACACACACATACACAACCACATACACAACCACATACACACACATACACAACCACATACACAACCACACATACACACACACACACACATACACAACCACATACACACATACACACACATATACACATATATACACATACACATACACATACATATATATATAACACTAAAGTAGGGTTCGGTGAATGCGCGTATGAAACTGGTGGTGTTCGGTAGCTCCAACAAGGTTAACAACCACTGTTCTAAAGGAAATAGGCGTACACAGCATTGGTACGCCTTATCAATATGCTTGCTCGGGTTAAGTGGAAAATGGATGGCAATTTGGATGAAACTTCTAATAAGAAACCCAGACACTCGCAGAAGTATATTGGTTCGTATTCGACGAAATATCCCATGTTGAAGCAGTCTCCAAAAGGACCGACATTTGCACATTGACCAACATGAAATTTTGGAATTACTGACTGTAAAACACATGTAGAAGGACCCAAACACAAATATACTTATTTTCATCATGCTATACTTATTCAATAGTTTGCAAAAAGACAATATTTCAATTAATGTAAAAACATGATAATAAGTTTGATTTAAATTGTACTACGCTTAGTTTTTTTTACATTTTATATTGATTTTGCGTGAATCGCATTCACTCTGGAAATACTCCAGAAATTGGACAAGGGTACTCCTGAAATGGACGGATGTTGGCACCTGTGATTGTATTTTGGGATTGTATTTTTTATTGCATGTGATACATGCCCCCCGACCCCCATCTCTATTATGCCCGTTATGCTTTGGTCCGTTTTGGGCATTTACTGTATGTACCTCTTGACGTAAATAGGGATTCTCCTTCTTTAACTCCTCTGATAGTTCATCTCCTTCCAGCCAATCCTTCATTCCAGTCTGCTCCACCCAGGCCTGCAGAGTAGCCATTGCAGCTGCCCTGACATTGGACTACATAAAACAATTAATTATGCACTTATATAATATGTAAATTAGTGTTGCACCAAGTAACTGTTGGCAAATCAAAAAATGTTTTTTAATTTAAAAATGACTCCATACAATCATTAAAAAGAAAAAGAAAAATCATCTCAGAAACACAAAAACGACGGAAGAACATGAATGCCTTCTACTGGTTAGTTCAACTCTGAGACAGGCACGCACAGACATACCTCAAAAATAAATTTAAAAAAATAAATAAATAGGGCTACAGGGTTAGACGCATATCCTTAGAATGTTCCTACAAAAATTCAGCCACGAATCAGTCCACGAGTAATAGAACTAATTTTAATAATTGTGCAATTAAATCAGTGTTGGATAAAAAAAAATACATAAAAAATAATAAATACAGTAATCCCTCGAATATCGCGGTTAATGTAGACCAGACATGGCTGCGATAATCGAAAAATCGCGAAGTAGGGTCACCCCAATTATAACATTTTTCTTCTTCTTCAGGGCTGAGTCCTAGTAGCAAGATTGGCTTCCGCTTATGAGTTTCAGCATGGATTTTCACATTTTAATGAACTTTAAATAAATAAATAAAAATATGTTTTCTTCAGTGCTGAGTCCCAGTAGCAAGCAGAATACAGGGGAGTGGCTTCCGCTTGTGAGTTTCAGCGTGGATTTTCAAATTTTTCTGAATTTAAAAAAAATAGTTTTTTTTAATAATTAATGAGAGAAAAAACCAATAAGTGAATTCCTGATAAGCGAAGTCGCGATAATCGAGGGAAAACTGTATTTTGTTTTTTTAATCCATTTTTAAATATCATAACACTAATGGAGACCAGGACAATCTTTACTCAGTCAATAATGAAAAAAATATTCACATATATATTACGTCCTCAGATTATGTACCTTGCTGTCACCTAGTACTGAGATGATGGGGAATCCTAGGGTTTTAACATGTTGTTTCAATCCAGGCCCCATGGTTATTGCCAGCTGCTGAAGAATAGTCAGGCTCTGTTGAGTCTAAAAAAAATAAAAAACAATATATAAAAAAACATTTTAATAGTGTATAATAATTTTAATAATTAAAAAGGTCCACTTTTTCCAACCGAAAAATATTTCCATCCAAAAGAGAGAACTGAAGAAATACTAACCACAGGAAAGGCCATAGACCTACCAGGATTTTATTGGAATCACCAAGTCGGCCTTTCAAAGCCAGAGGGAGGTCCCCAATGTTGGCAGTGATGAATTTTGCTTCTGAGATGATGGCTGCTACCTCATCAAGACCCTCCTTTCTGATCTTCCAGTTCTTATCTCCGAGTTTAGATATGAGATCAGAAGTGACCTTGTCGCTAAAAGGTGGGACAAAAAGCTGAATGAGAATTTTTTTCCCATATACATACTAGTTTTCATAAGTATCAGCAGCTTTTTGAATTCAAAAAAAAAAAAAAATTCAATACACACAAAAAGATGATCACATCAGGTATTTAGCGCTGAATCAAACAGAAAAGTAGCATTTGCAATAAAAGAAAGACTAAAGTTTAGTTGAGAAACACTACTAAAAGAGGCTGATTTGAGAGATTAACGTAAATAAATTTTTAAATTTGGATGCGAATCATTTGCTTGCAATATTTCCATTAAGACTATGAGATCGAATTCTCACATTCTTTTGTGGGGGTTTAATTAGACCAGTGTTTCTCAACCGTTTTTGAGCTGCGGCATACCATGCGTTGAAAATATCTCAAGGCAAATATCACCTTTATTAACAATATTAAGTCGTTCAAGGTTTTATCACCAGGAATCCAATTAACTCCAAAAATTATTCCGAAATCTAATTTTGCAGTGATCTAATGTCACCAAAGACTTTGTTTCTCCCTATTTCTAGACAGATGCCATGAAATACTAAGACAGTAATAACTTTTTTTTAATGGCCAGTTAGGCAATTGTCAAAACTCTATCTGCAGGTGAAGCGTATGACACCAAGACGGTTTTCAACACTGCATTCTATAAATTGAATTATGCCTATAAATAATAAAAATGAAAGTTACCACATTTTCTCAAAATGGAATATTTAGTCATTTTCACCTAATGTCTGTTCTAGGCAATAAGTCCATGATGTCCTGTCCTACAGCATCATCTTCTTGCTCCTCTCCATTTTCACACTCCTCTTCATTCCCAGCCTTCTTGGTGAGTCTTGATGGAGCTGGAGGTGTTTGACCTTGCATCTATGATTCAGAAAACAGCCAAGACAAATTAAAACGTTTGAGCTGGTATCGTTTTCAGTTACAGGAACCGAAAAGGATTGGTGCCTTTGCATAATGTGGTCCTTACCTTCTCAAACGCAGCATCTATTTGTGACAGGAGAGCTGGTTTCTCATCCTCAAAGAACATGCGAAGTGGAGCGCCCATGTAGAGATACATAACACCCAGTAGGTTAATTGCTGCTGTTCTGACTGCAGGGTTAGTAGCGCCCAGAGCCGTCTTCACATTGTTGATGAATGCCTTTACATTGATTCTGAGAATGAGAGGTTTAAATTTCTGAGTTGTTGCTAAAGCATTCTATTTAAACAGATCTCTGAAAATTATAGTCAGGATTCTTTTGCTTGCAAACATTCATGTATAGAAAGAGTCTATGAATTACCCAACGAAGCCAAACTCTTTCATCGCATTAGCCAGCCAGTTAAGAGCCTCTGCCTGGTTCTTTGGGTTCTTTTGGGCAAATGCCAAAGAAACAACCTAGATAAAAAGCAGACACACAATATAGACGTCATTAAATAGAAATTATAGTGATATGCAGTATGTGTTTTTCTCTATTTTAGAAGGCCCAGTGCATTGTAAAGTTCTGACTGGAAGAACAAAACATGAAATGGATACAGTGTTTCCCAACCTTTTCTAAACTGTGGCACACTTATTGGATTGAAAATAAATAAAATGTAATCTAAAACTATGTCATCTATATTATCAACGTAAAGGCATTCTCATCAAAATTTTATTAAAAAGGAATTAAATAAATCCCCCAAAAAGTATTTCAAAATCAAATTTTTCACACCGACCATATATTGTCCGTTGAACCCGAAACACTTTTGTTTCAAGTCATGTAAAAATAAGTAATTTAACCATTTTTAAATCATAATTTTATGCCTTTTTTCTTACAATATTTCCTAAATGGTCCCTTCAAAATAAAATGTAAGTTACAATTTTTGGGGATTTAGGGAGCTTGCGTTCCTTGTCCGGGTAAACTTCGGAAATTCCGGAGAAGTTTTCAGCTCTGGTTAATGTTCGTCATATTTCAACTCATAATATTACAATGTATGACTTTCAGATCATTTCCTGCGGCACAGTTGACCATCACTCAAAGTACACCAGTATGCCGGGGCACAGTGGTGGGGAAACACTGGAATACAGGGTAATGAATGGTTAATCTCAAAAACCTGTTCAGCAGTCCATGCAAGCGAGCAAGCCTCCCCAATTGCAGTCATTCCTTCTTTGGCATTCCCACCACATTTGATATCTCCAACCTTGTCCACCAAGCCATCCAAAACTATAGAGGCTGATGTCTTAGAAAAGTGCCCTCTCTCGGCAATAGTGGTCACGGTATGAAGCTTCATCTGCATGACCTAACAAAAAGCACAAAAACAGTGTGGTGAATTACAATTCCCAAGACTAAAAATATATAAACTGTGCACCAAATTAAGAGGTTCCTTATTAGTTTTATTTGAATCTAATTCTGGTCAACAAGAAACAAATGTTACCTGGAAGTTTGTCTCCTTCCAGCCAGGTTTTTTGGCCAACATTTTCACTAAAGCTTGACATGGCATTGTCATTGTATCCATTGTTTCAACAGCCTAAAAGACAACATGAATAAACTAATCAACATTTCTTACAACACATTGGTTAATCAGGTGTCACCACCGAGAAAAACCCTAAAAAAATAATAACCACAGTTCTTAATGATCATTCATGTAAATCTATAAATATGCTGAGCTATACTTTTAAGAATGTGCGTGTCCTGAAAATAAAGCAAAAGCACTACCCTCTGAAATTCCTCCATACTGGCGAGCCTCTCCTTCCAATTAGCTGACCCTAGCTGTTGAAGGCAGGATGCAGGCAGCACATGGGCTGCCTGTTCTTCACACACCTCAATCTAAAATAAAAAAAATACATGTCATTATGAGGGTCAAAGAGCAATAGTATCTCAAAATAATATAAGGAAAAAAAGCCCTGGTTCAAAATTTTGACACTGATTTATTTTGTCTATATAATTCCATATACAAAGTGGTCAAACCTGACAGATACTTTTTGGTGTATTACTTTTTTTTTACAAACCAATATACTCACTCGTGTCTTTAGAGGTGAAAGACTCCCTTTGTTTTTTGGCTACAGAAATATGTACTGAACATAATAATTTTTGCGTTTACATACCAGTACAATGCTTCTCTCCAATATTCACTACCCACGTGACAGTTTACTCTTTCGACTGTTCTGTGAATCTTTTTAATCAGACAACTATCAACATGCAAACTTCTAATTTAGAAGGGGGGAAAAACGATCAATGACTGTAGCAGATTTGTATTAGACATTTTACTTAACAATGCTTCAGTTGACTCATTGAATGGTTTATGGATTCCAGAGTACAGTAATCCCTCAAATATCGCAGTTAATGTAGACCAGACATGGCCGCGATAGCGAAAAATAGGGTCACCTATATTAAAAGTTTTTTTTATGATTAATAGCAGAAATAAATCTTAAAGTAGTGAATTCGCCATAAGTGAAGTCATGATAATCGAGGGATTACTGTACAGTACATTTACTCTCCAATATGTCATGTATTGAGAAAAAACTATCAAGCACCAAGTCAAATGAGGCTTACTAGTAGATTTGGCACCAGTTTAGCACTGTAATACGATTGGCTTGGGAGGCTTTCTGTACCCTGAGCAACATGGCCAAATGCAACGAAACTGGACAATCAAAGACAACAACAAAAAAGAAGACAGCGCCTGTTTCCCTAAATTTAAACTGCTAAAAACAGGTCACAACATTCAGATAAGAATGAAACCAGTTTCATTGCATTCAATCGTATCGACTGATGCAGCAAGAAAATTTGGTGTTGTGACTTAAGTCGAAACGTGGAAATACTTGATATGGAAATATTTACATTGGTCATTTGCCCACCAGAATCCAGAAAATGAAATTCAAATAAAGCTATTAACATACTCTGCTACAGTGTTCCAACAGAGTTCAGACTTACCGACAGTTCACTTTCTGCTACTTCCTTGTTTTCCATGTTCTTTTTGGGTTTCCCACTGGCAGAAGAGCTTACTTTGACTTTCTTTGGTGGACCAGCAGACTGCTAGAGAAAGATTCACAATTTAAATACTTTATATACAGCAAAGTTGGGATATAACTTACATGGAATGTACTAGGGCAGCAACAATTAATAGATGAAGTTGACAATCAATTAATAAATTTGTGTACTTCATGTAAATGCTAGCGCGCCAGCGGTTGTAAGTTAATACAACAGTGGAAGCATCCACTGAAGCTCAGGTGCCAGATCATCCAAGAACATAAAATACATGGGAGTATTTGACTCTAAATTACTGCAAAGAATCACATGCAAGGTGTGCTTTACTTGCCTAAATAGTATGTACTAGTTTTATTTGGGGACACTGGCAATTACATTCGATTATATATTATAAATATGTGCTGTGTTTAATTTGTACGGTTTATTATCACTTAATAAGGGCAATTGCAATCATTAATAAGGGGAGCCATTGGCTGAGGTTGACATGTATGTTGTTACCTTGCTGGCAGCTGCACTTGGGATCCTTTTGGGTGGAGCAGAGGATTTAGAATGGTTGTCAGCAGCAGGAGGTGCTTTGACTGCTGGCTTCTTGTCTCCTCCACCCTTCTTACTTCCCGGGAGTTCAATTTTTTCAGCACACTCTTTTATCTACCAAATATGAAAATACAAAAAAAGACTGAGTAAAAGACTACGTGTTTTAGTGTTTTATAGTTGCACGAGTGCATGGCTCCCTATCAGTCAGATTAATGATCAGATTTCACCTTCTCAAGTTTTAGTTTATCCAAGTCAGCTAGGTAAGGATTCACAGCTTTCTCGCCCACCACTCTCAATGCTGTCCCCAACGCGTCAAAGGCGGCGTCCCGCACCTCTGGAGCAGAGTCATTGACTTGCTATAGAAGTAAGAGACAAGCACAGATGAGTATTTTTTTAGTCTTATTTTCCATCCTTATACAATGGGCAATGCTATACCTTGATTAGGGCAGCACAGAAGGGTTTGAGTACACTCTTGGGCAGTGTGGCCTGAGTGCAGTGAGTGAAGGAGCGAGCCAAAAACAGAGAGGCTTGCTGCTTAATGGATGGGTTTTTATTATCCATCACAGCCAGAATGTCGTCAGATAAATTTTGCAGAGTAGTCTGAAAGAAAGTTGCAAATTACATTAAGTTGCAGGCTAAATAAATGATTTTTTTTTAACTGACCAGTTATAATTTAAAGGGCTTCCATTTTACAATTACAAAACATGGAAGATTTTGCAAAATCTTCCATAGATTTTTCATTTAGTCTTAAATTGATTGTGCATGTGTATTTGCCACAGCAATTCTAAATCAAGTTTATACGAATCATAAAAGGGAAGGTTTTAGGCCATAATTCTTCCTCAATTATTACCAAATTGTGTTCAATACATGTTAAATAAAGCACTTTAGAGAGAGGATTGCATTTTAAAGATTTATTCTTTTTTTTAATTGGAGCTCAAAAATATTCTGATTGTTTTTTTCTGATCAGCAAGTGTTTTGAATTGTGTATTTTACAGAGTTAAATAGATTGCCAGAAAAATTCAATACTAATCATAATTGACAGAATCAGCTAGTTCTATGTCAAACTGCATTTAGTTTTACATATACAGTCATACCTCGACTTACGAAATTAATTGGTTCTAGAACTTTTTTCGTAACTTGAAAATATCGTAAGTAGAGGTGTAATTTATATGGAAATTCTGTAATTCGTTCCACAGTCCTTGCACAACTACCAACTAAACCCTTTCAAATTTTTCAGTGTCCCAATTTTGTATGAAAGAGGAAACACACAAAAATGAAAAAATTATAAAGAAATGATTGATTGTCTTAAAATAAAGCCCTGCACCGTTGAAATAGTTCCCTCCGCGGCCATTCTAATGGCCTTTGTCCACCAGATGGCGGCAAGCGCCCATTCTACCATGGACGAAAGCCGTCCACTTTGTAGTACTACATTCTAGACTTTTACGTGTGCCCTGTGTGTGAAAATATATGCCGCGTTGCATTTGTATGGTTTTTAATCGCTTAATAATGGGAATTGCAATGATTAATAAGGAGAGCATTTAGCACAGATGGACAGGTATGTAAGAGAGAATCTTGAAACATGGATAGTGGTTGTTGTGAGACAGCCAATTCAATTGAATTGAATGTTTTTATTGTCATTGTAGGAGATAGAATGGAGCGATGAAATGAGAGCCCAGTAGAGGGTAGCGATGTTCTAAAGTGAGAATCAATGCTTCCGCAACAATATTTTTAAAATAAAATAACGGAGAAGGAAATGCATTTACTTTTTGGGGGATTTCGTAACTTGGATCTTTTACGTATCTCGAGTCACTCATTTGCATATAAGAAAATGTCGCACCTAGAGAAATTTGTAAGTAGTGTGACTGTAAACATTTTTTTGTGTTTAAATAAAACATGCTCTGTATTTAGAACAAGTGCATATTTACAGTAAGAAAGATGGCATCGATGGCCTCTTGCAGTGCTTGGACAACCTGAAGCTTTTTTTCTTTAAACTTTTCCAGAATAGTTGGAACAACCTGAGAAACAAGAGAAAATTGAAAAGGAAACATTTCACAAAAAGACCGAATTATTAATGGATTATTTTCTTTGACATTGTAAAAACCACCATGACAAATGAAACCTACTCTTCTGTCATAAAATAGTTTTACTTGGATAGATTTTTTTTTCCATCCATCATGTTTTATGACATTTCTGAGAATTGAATAAATGTATCAACAACTTCTCAACCAAACCAACACCTGGTCACTACTAGCATGTTGAGCTTTCCCCAGGAGTTTCAGTGTAAATCAATAAAATATGTTAGTTTCCCCAGATTAGTCCTTTAAAATTGGAATTGTACAACTTACATGCGCTGCATATGTTCCAAACTTTTTCCTGAGACCGGAGGCCAGTGCAGCCAGACATTTAGCTGCCATTGAAACCAGCATGACATTGGCATCTTTCCCCACAACCTAAAATACAGGACAATCAGCATTGTAGAATCAATGACTTTTAAATGATTGCAGTTAGGCTCCAGCAATATATTCAGCAAATGATTCAGTGAATAATGGAAACAAATAGACCACGTACCTTCTTAAGTGCTCTAACAAGATCTCCATAGTCCCCACTCTCTAGTTTGGGATTCTTTGACAGAGTTTCAACAGCTTCCAGAGCTTCTTTTCTCTCCTGCCACTTTTTAGCTTCCTTTAACAGAAAACAAAGTTCTTAATTAAAATGAAGTTAATTTACTAGAGCAGTGTTCAAAAAAATTTACTGCCAAAAGTAAATGTTGCTTAACTTTCACAAAGAAAAAGTAAAAAAAGTATATTCAAAATGAAAGTGGGTAAAATGTTTTTTGCATTTATGAAAATTAAATTGTAATATTTCAAAGCTAAAACTGTGTCGTCATGAAATCTATAGACTACATATAGGCGACCTGGGAATAAAAAAAGGAGACCTTTAAGCGCGGAAACATTAGTGAATTTGATCACTTGACACACGCAAAACACACTACTGAACCCGCAGGCTGAGCTTTACTGGAAACATCCTGCGCTACTCCATGATGGTTGAGGACTAACACACCCTCACCTCCTGGGTGTTTCCTTTCCCAACTCCTTCATTGCATTCACTTTTCGGATAAAATGTCTACTTTTGAATGCAGGAAGCAAGAATAGCCACCGGTGGGACAACGTGCATGACTAAAAACGACTTGGGTTGAACAATTTAAGGTCTAGCGTCATTTTTTTACGGTGCCCAGTTGAGTGATAGTCCCGTGTCTCCCTACTTACACTATGAAGAGTAAAGAATAAAACCTGCAGAAATGTTGACAGGTGTCTTCATTTGTAAATTTGCCTTCAAACCAAAGTTGATGTGCAATATGAAATACATTTTAAAAAAATCAACTGAAGACATCTCATTTGGCAAGCAGACCATTTTCAGTCTTACAAAAAGAAACAGTAAATTTACCCCACATATGGCCATTTATAAAAACTAAATAAAAAAGTTGGATGAACTTTACCGATTTTTACCCAAAATAGTTTTAGATTTTTCGTTTTCAGAACATTTATATAAAACGGGAAAACATCTTCAGATCAAGTAAGAAAAATCTTACAGGCCGTCCTCAAATAAGGACATTTTCAATAAGGCTGCTCTTTTCACAGGTACGAGGCATTTAAAAAAATAAATGCCAGGGACTGGCCGAGTTACTGTCCTTTTGCGTTCATACTCCGTGTTAGCCTCTATTGATAACGCGCTAAAAACATGTTTCCTTGTCATCCTCTTCTCCTGAGCATTAATCTGGAGCTAGCATTCATCCCGCAACAGCACCCTCGTTCTCTATTGTGGTTGGGTGGTGTGATAACAGTTTAAAATGATCTATTTTTTATCGAAAGTTTTTAATATAGTTGACAAGAATTATTTAACGACAATTATCGTTATCGTTCTATCGCTCGGCCCTACCTGGAATAATGGAACCATGTTTTGTATGAAATACAAGTGCTGATCTCATTCCATAACATTGTCAGGGTCAGCGCGTTCATCGTGGGGTTTCGTAATAGCGATTCCCATTTAGACAAAAGCTCAAACTACAGTGCTCTCCGGCACTTTTGCCCAGGCATCAACAATTCATTCCAAATCTTCACGTAACTCATGCGACGCTGCCTGCCTGTCTGTCTTTGTATGGAACCTCTATGTTGGCGGCCATCTGACATTCATCATTCTCAAGCCGTTCGCATGCTGTTGTTCCTCCTCCCTGTTAAATTGCGTTCGATCCATGGCTTCAGTCCATTTTCCAAGCGTTCACACCCGCATTCTGTTGTCATTCACATCAGGCATTTTCTCTGTATAGCTTAAGTGCTGCTTCTTTGAGTATTGAGTGTTTTTGAGGGTTAAAAGCGCTACGAGCACACGGAAGTCAAGTCCCTTGCCACTCGCCTGGGATGGTTAGAATGGATTTACCGCAATGCTTGGAATAAGCAGGGAGGCTTTTTTTAGGGTGAACGTTCGCTGGGTTGATCGCAATAAGTAGTGTGTCGGCAAGAAATAAAATCAGTCACTCAAGTGGTCAGGTTCATACAAAAATTCGAATTTAGTGCATAAACAAGGCGCACCGACCGATTGGGCGCACCGACCGATTGGGCGCACCGACCGATTGGGCGCACCGACTGTTTTAAAGAAAAATTTAGATTTAGGTGTGAGAAAACGGTACCTCAAGCGACTGCCAAACACAGGCATTCGGTGTTGAGGTTAATCCCAGAGTTTGAACATGGTTCAATTTTTTTTTTTGTTAAACAGCATAATTTTCTCCAAAGTAACATTGATCTTTTGTATCGGTTTTGGAAGGGGAAAGAAAACCACGAGAGGGAGGACGGAAGCAATCTCAGATGTCCTCACTAATAGACTGATTATTTTGCATGGTAAAAAAAAAAACATCCAGGGCATCATAAAAAAATTCTTTACAGGATATATTTAGCGTCACACATCACCCATGTGGCACATCACATCAGCTTGTTATACAATTATAGATCGCACTTACAATTTTGTCGTAAAAGTCTTTGGGCAACTTGGAAAGAATATCCACAGCTACCATTAGCTCATAAGGATCCACTTCCACCACCGTTTCCTCCTCCTCTTCTCCTCCTAGAAAAAAAGGGGTGGGGTTTTTAAGCCACATCAAATTGATTCACCAAGCAGGACATAGCTGAAAATCTATTTTAAACAATAGCGCAACATCTGCAATGATAAACGGAGTCAAATTCCAAGTGAGTTGCAAGATTCTGGCAGGCAATTTTCTGATCTCAAAGCTTGTGTTAAAATAAGGCCATAATTGAAGATTGTGTATTGATGAGATTCTAAAAACTGCAGAGCACAAACGCAAAAACTGGTAGCGCATGAAAAAAGATGCAGTGAGAGAAAGCAAAAAGACAGGTGGCGCAAGCGAGAAAATTTGGCATCATGAGCAAAAGACTAGGCAGCAAGAACATAAAAAAAATGGAAATATTGTGAGTTCTGAGTTACTTCTCAGATGACGGTTTGCTTACATTATTACGCTTAGTGTATTTTTTTGGTCGCAACATGCAAAGCGTCAAATCATTTGACACCAATCTGATTCCATATTTGCGGATGTGTTGCACTTTTAAAACTACGAAAGTAAATATATAACAAAAACATAGTACTATTTAACAAACTGAATCCCAATTATTAAATGAAGTACAGCACAATTTATCAGGAGTTCATAAAAAAGGTTTATAAATACCAGACTCTTCTCTTTGTGCTTGTTGCTGAAACTTGGCCTTCAGGTCTTGCTGGGAACGCAGGAATCTGCTTTGTTTGGGTGGGCTAGACGGTAGCTTCACCCACTCCTCTTCAAGCTCCTTCAGCTGAAGAGGAGGCAGAACACACTTGTTTGTCAAGTAGTTTTGGTTTGTGTGTTTCTAGTTCTGAGCTTATCCCACCAGTACGGAGTTGACATGCTGTAGGGGAGGTCTCAAAGCATCTCGTATCCATTTGTAGATTTCTATTGCAAACATCTTGGCTTCGTCTCTCACTGCCTTGTCTCTGGACTCAAACTGTTTGGGTAAAACCTTCACGATAGGCTTCAAAGTTACAATCTTGGGTCCAAACTCACTAAAAAAAAAAGACAGCATCTATAAAAGATCTGAGTACACCAGGAGGATCTTTGCCTATTTTGCCTGCATTTGTCACATCACAGCCACAAAGAAAAGCAGTTACCATGGAAACAGAGCTTGAAATAAAAAAAAGGTAGAAAGGATAGAGGACTACAGACATCCATCCCCAATGACATACACTGCTTGCAGACCAAATTTGAACAGTTGTGCAAAAACATCTTGGTCATCGCAAACAGTAGTTCTGTGTCAGCTAAACTTTTGCTTACAATAACTTTTTAGAAAAAAAGACAGAAATATTTCAAATTATGTTGCATGTATGCCTCAGATTGCAATATTGAGATGTTAAGTTTTGTGTTTTCAGGGCTGTTCATAAACGCACCACCTGTCTGATTGGAGCAGCAGGAATAGGCGGACGAGATGGCAAGTTGGTATTGTTGCCATAAGAGTATTTATGTTCCCGTCTTTCGGTTGCATTGAAAACTAACTCTCCATGCACCTCTCACCAGTAATGGTAAGAACAGCATCCTATTTTTTATAGTTGTTTTATGAGAGGTTTTAAATGTAAATTTCTACTAATGGTGAAATCCAATTTACTTAGAAATTCAGAATCAGGGCTGCCAACCTCTGTCGACCCCATTTTAAGAGTACCCTTGTCCAATTTCTTGAATTTTCTGTTTTCATCAGGAGTGAATGCGATTCGCGCAAAATCGATATAAAATGTTAAAAAAATTAACGTAGGACAACTTAAATCAAACCGTTATTATCATGTTTTTACATTATTTGAAATTGTGTTTTTGCAAACTATTGAAAAAGTAGAGCATAATGAAAATAAGTACCGTATTTTCTCGAATATAACACGCAGATTTTTGCTATATAATTAATTCCAATAGATGGGGGTGCGTGTTATAATCAATAACTAAAATAAATTACAAATTTTCGATCGAAAAAAAGCATTGTCAAACTCACTTTGACGCACGGATTTTACGTCATCTCGTAAAGCCGACGCACGGATTTTACGTCATCTCGTAAAGCCGATCGAAAATCGGAAAGCCGAGACCACCACTGCCCCCCTCTAGCCTCGTACTCGTCTCAGTTCACCCTCTCTCAGTTCAGTTTTGGACATTGTACAAGCAACATGGCATCAAAACGAGCAAGTTATACCGCAGCGTTCAAAAGAAAAGTCATCAAAGTGGCAGAGGAATTGGGCAACAGAGAAGCTGGAAGAAAATTCGATATTAGTGAAGCTAACATCCGTGGTTGGAGGAAGAAGAAAGACTCATTATTGAAAGAAAAAGCAACAGCAAAAGCATCAGGACGTGGAAGAAAAGCAATGTTCCCAGAGTTAGAGAAAGAACTTCTTAAAACAAAAGGTATTGCAACATAACATGTCTACATGATATGTTTGTCCACTCTGTGTATCATCTATTGTCCTAAAATTCAAACGCATAACTCCACCAACTGCACGACACTCGACACGCTCGTACCTGAAGATTTCTCTACCCGGTTTTGAACAAAACAATCGTGAAACGAAGAAAAAAAGGTAAGATTTCTGATTTTCGTCAGCGGGAAATTTTAGGTGCGCACTATATTCGATTACTGCGTTTTTCCAGATGTTTTTGGCCCAAAATTACCTGCGTGTTATTTTCAAGTGCGCGTTTAATTCGAGAAAATACGGTATAAGAAAATTCAGGTAATACCATGCTTAGTCTTTTGGCAGGGAAAAAAACTTTTAAGGGGCATTTGGGTAGGTGGGGGTAGTGAACGGGAGGGCATTATAGTTCAGAAAATATAGTATTCCTTGTAGATATAAATTTGATTAATCTTCACAAAACTCAGTCATCTTACAATAGCTTATTATTAAATTAATATTGTGGCTGAGTTCAATTAATTGTATTTACACGAGTGATTTTTTTTGGCTACAGGTTAACGCAACATTTACCTCAGAGCTTTTTTGAGTGCCTCAATGCAGGCCACAATAATTTTGGGATTCTTGTTGTCCAGTCCCTTCAGAAGCTCATCTTGTACCACCTCTGCTTTTTCTATTTCGATGTACATCAGACAAATATCTGTACCCAGCTCTTTAGCCCGGGCCTTTGGTTGGTTAAACACTTTGGTCACCACTCCCGACACCACATCGCCGGTTGTCCTGCAAACGTGAAATCAAGCCAGCAATTGTAAGATTTTAATCATGCAGCAAGATCCACACTTTGATGAACAAAATGGTATCATTGAAAAATGAATAGAAACATTTGTTAAGTCTCAATGTATTGATTTTTTTCGGGATATACTTACTTCACAGCAAGGTGAGCATTCTCTACGTAAGCCAAAGCTGCTTCAAGGCCTTTAAGCTGAGCAACCGCATTTGACTCTGTGACAAATTTTTTAATGAGACCAAGATATTTCCCCCACTCTGGACTCTTCTCATCATCAATCCTGTTGAACAACTGCAGAGCTTCTTCATAACCATTCAGACGGGCTTTCCATACCTGAAATAAATAAAAAAAATGTTTACAGTAATTGCACACAGGTTTTGTCACACATTGAGGTTCAGGTCCATGCCAGGTAAAAAAATAAAAATATATATTTTTTTAAAAATCCCACATGGTAGTCAACAAAACTCAGATGAGTTTTTGAACAGTTTTATCATTTTGATAAATCCAAATGTATTTGGGAGAGATTTTTAGTATATTTAGCCCCATATCGTCAAGATTCACCACAAAGAATGTGGATGTCCTACTTCTTGGACAGAGTGTTGCCAAGCCATAAAAATAAAAACTAAGAATAGTAGATTTGTGCACTTGTTGCAGTTAATTAAAACAATTTTAAAAAATAAAACAATAGTTACACGACACTTAAGTCTATTTGCATTTTTCTTTTTCTTTCTTATTACCCCTGACTCCTACCCCTGTCACTCTGTATGAGCCGAGCCACAACCAACCCGTAAATACAGTATATAAAAGCATGCATTTGTTGAGAATTACTTCTATATAGATACGAAATTTTGGGTAAAACACCAAAGCTTGAAATATTGTGAAGCAATACCTGGGATCTAGACTGCGACTCGAGAAACATACTTTTGGCGGACTCAAAGAAAGTGTAATTGGAGATTGACTCTGGATAGCAGTGGCACGCTGACTGGCAAAGTTCGCGCAGGGAGGTATCCAGAGGTGTATTTAGAATTTTAGAGAAAAAAAAAAATGGTTTGGCAGGGGGTGAAATGTTTAAATCTCCCAGCTGAAAGTGGGTTGGGGGGCAACAGAAAATAATTGAGAAGTACTGTTCTTTTCAGTGACACCCCTAACTGTCAATAAAGGCAAATAGTTTACATTCATAAGTATTAAAATAAAATCCAGTAAGTCACATTAAGAAGAAAACGAGTTTTTGCAAAGGCAAGTAAAACTGATTAAAATAAAAAGAAATTCCTGTTCATTATTTCCTGTTAAGTGTTTTGCAAACCTAGTTAGAAATGACCAAGATTATGAAACATGTCAAATGAGTAATAAAGTCACCTTAAATTATCAACATGAAATTTTGCGAGTACAAGTAAGTTACCTTATGTTCACATTTCTGGTCAATGGGAAGTTTCATCCACTCACTGTCGTCCCCCATTTTGCCACTGGCAGCGGCAGGCTTCCCCAAGAGGTACTCAACTGGAAAACATAATATAGCAGTTATGTCAAAAATGTGTGGTCAAAGGTATCGATACTGAAATGTATCTGGAAACAATATTTGATTGCAAACGTATTGATAAAGTTAGGCCTGGGCGATATCTCAAAAATTATTATCACGATTAAAAAACGTATTCACTCGATATCAATATTATCACAATAACTATCACATCTTTTGTTTTTCAAATATAAAACTTCTGTGAGTATAGGATAATAAATTACTCCATTTTTGAAACTAACCACGTTACCTTACTTAAAAAAAAGATAACATGATTTTAAAAAGCGTTTTTGATGTTCTGTCACGGAAGACAACTCCCTCCTAAAACTAGGAAAAGTAATAAATAATAAAACCCGCAAAAATTTTGACAGGCATCTTTATTTTTATGAATTTGGCTTCAAAACAAAAGTTGCTGTGCAATATGAAATAAATAAAATCAAATGAAGACATCACCACCATTGGCAAGCAGACTATATTCGGCCTCAGAAAAAAAACTGTGGAAATTTACCTCACATATGGTCATTTCAAATAAAATGAAAATGTTGGATAAAGTTGATCCATTTAAAGCCTAGTTAAAAAAAAGTGATTTTTGTCACGTTTTCATAACACTGGACAAATGAGGTAACTCCTTTATATCAGGAAAGAAAAGAATTACAGGCCGTTTATAAGCAAGCTCTGAAAGTATTGGACAGAAAACCAAAAATGTACCATCACTCTCATATTAAAAAAAACACAAATGCCAGAACTGGGACAATACTGTTAAATATGCTGATGCCATTTTGGTTTACGATATCTTCCATCACAAAACTCCTCCTCCTCTGCAAGAATGTGTAAAACAAAATTCCAACAGATCAACAAGAGCTGGTTCTAGAAGTGACTGTGTACAGTAATAACTTGAAAATAGAGCTTAATGCGTTCCGGGAATGAGCTCGTATGTCAATTTAGTTGTATCTCAAATCAATTTTTCCCCATAGAAATGACCTAAATTCAATTAATTCATTCTCACCCAGTGAAAAAACTGGGGGGGGAAAACAGGATATTACAATGGAAAAAAATCTTTTTATTGGTTCTAAATCACCAAATCAAAGGGTAACAAATACCTATCAAGTGGTTATGATCTTCAATACGAAAATGTGACATTACTCAGCACAGACAGACAGAGAGATTTGACGGACGTGCTCGTAACATAAATGAACTTAAGACTACAATACACACGCACTTAAAAATAAGTTTTAATCTTATGTTATGATGGTGTGAATTTCCAGGCATTTAAATTGGAAATTTGGTACTTTTCGAAATGGTTGCTTCGAGAAAAAAAATTGGGGGGGGATTTCCAGAGTTTAGGGAGGTTGTCAGGCGTCCCCGAGTTTGCGTTATTTGTCCGGTTAAACTCCGGATATTCCGGAGAAGTTGGCAGCTGTGTCATGTCTGGGGCTTTGTACAAAAACAGGAGCACAGCAAAAAAAATGAAAGCATTAATTTTCCGTACCGATTACAGTGGTACCTCGACATACGATCTTAATCCGTTCCGGGACTGAGATCGTATGTCGCGCTTTTTGTAACTCGAGCGGACATTTCCCATTGAAATGAACTAAAAACAAATTAATTTGTTCCAACCCTCTGAAAAAACACCAAAAACAAGATATTGTATTGGAAAAAATGTTTTATTTCTTCTAATTCGCCATATATTGACAAAGTAATAAATAACAAGTGGTTTAATTGTAATAAATTGTGTTTAATAGAAGTAAAATTAGACGCATTTCGCAGAGGGTAGAGACAGCGACATACATGGAGGCGGAGGGGGGGGGGGGTGGGGGTACTTTACCCACGGCACTCGTAAACGAACAAACAAATTTTAATTAACTTGGATTAATATATACAGACGCACTCAAACATACATTTAATGTAACTTTACACAAAACTGAATTCTAATTTTGTTTTAATTTTTTTTTTTACCTTCGTTCTGGGCGGGTTAGCCGTTTGCCACACCTCCACCCTCACGATTGCTATCGTTGGGCTGTTTGCTGTTGTATTCCCTTCAAAATATTCCGAAAATGATGCACACATGTCCTCACAATAGGATAACGCACGACCACTTGCCAACGAGAAGTAGTCTTGAATGAGCGATCGCGGGAGCTAAGGCTAAGGAATGAATAACAGCCTACCCACGTATGTATTGTGGGTAATGAAGTTTTATTCTGAGAAAGGGTGCCATTGCCTATCGGTGTTGTGCACGATTTTACTTCATTACCCAGAAAGCCCTCTTTTTGCCCATGCATGCGCGTTGTGCGTTTCCTGGTCGAAACTCATCTGAATAAATCGTTCAGTGCTCGTAGATATCTGTTATACACGAAAGAGATGCGGCAAAAAAGACAGTGCAGTGCACTACAATGATAAACAGCCTCTCATGTCATGGCCACCTGGCTTGGTCGCATCTCGAAATTTTGATCGTATCGCGGGCGAATTATTCGACCGAAATTGTCATCATACCTCAAGCATGTCGTAGGTAGAGCTGATGGTAGGTCGAGGTACCACTATTTTTTTTTTTTGCATTGCTCCTCTTCAGAATACAGGCTAACACAGGCTATTTTTTTACTTCCAGTCCCTCCTACTCCTGGAGTGATTGACCCCTTGCAATCCAGCTAATATTGAAAATTAATAGGGTTGTCAAAGTATAAAAAAATGAGGGGATTGTATGTGGACAAGAAATTTTAGTATCCATGCTTATTTTAATCTAATGTATGATATTTGTTTTAGTCATGTATTTGTTTTTGCATTTGCAAAGGTCTCGAGAAATTTGTAGTCATGGTAAAAATCAGCTATATTAAAAATGACTTTTATTGGCTCACAATATACATTTAAAAGAAAATCTCGATTGAACTATTGGGAACCGTGTAAAGTTTTTCTAAATTTCTTTCATGTCTATTGAAACATTAGGACAATTTAATTAATAATTGACGTGCAAATCTTACATAGTGCTCTTTTAAGGTGTTTAAAGTGTCACTGCACCAACCTGTTTATGCACCTTTCACTACCAAATTGTAAATGTGCTTTTTTGCTGATTTCAAAATGAATAATAATATTACAACAATTAATCCATGACTTAAGTCAATAGAGACAAACAATCCCACTGCCCAAAAAGACATTAAGAAACTATGACACTGTACCACTATTAGTTCACTATTATACAATATTGTCATGTCCTCAGCCCCATTCCTACTTGCCGATGCACAGTACTTCTTGCACTTAAGAGCATTAGCAATTGATTGACTAGCAAACAATCTTGTTCTATCGCATTCAAGCAAGGACATTAGTGCGCGAAGTTACAGTCATACCACTACTAACGAATGGGTATAGGGAATAGATATGAAATTTTCAGGTTACAAATTTTTTTTATATGCAATGATTGACTCGAGATACGAAAAAGATCCAAGTTACAAAACACCCCAACAAGTAAATGCATTTCCTTATCCGTTATTTTATTTTGAAAATGTCGCTCAGACATTGATTCTCACTTTAGAACATCGCTACCCTCTAGTAGGCTCTCATTTCATTGCTCTCATTCTATCTCATATCATGACAATAAAAGCATTCATTTCAATTGGCTGTCTCACAACAACCACTATCCATGTTTCTAGATTCTCTCTTACATAACTGTCCACCTCGACTAAATGCTCCCCTTATTAGTGATTGCAATTCCCCTTATTAGCGATTAAAAACCGTACAAATGCAACGCGGCACATATTTTCACATACACACACATAGGGCACACGTAAATGTCTAAAATGTAGTACTACAAAGTGGACGGCTTTCGGCCATGGTAGAAAGGGCTCTTGCCACCATCTGGCGGACAAACACGAGTATCAAATTTTCCATTATAACAGACACATAGGGAACTATTTCAGCAGCGAAGGTCACATTTTCATATGCTTTATTTATTTTAAGACATTAATAAATTATTTCCTCATTTTTGTGTTTCCTCACATCTTTCATACAAAATTGGGAAACTGAGCAATTTTAAAGGGTTTAGTTGGTAGTTGTGTGAGGACCTTGGAACGAATTACAGAATTTAAATATAAAGTACACCTCTAGTTACGAAATTTTCAAGGTAACAAAAAGGTTCTAGAACCAAATAATCTCGTAAGCAGTGGTACGACTGTATTTTCATCAATAACCCACCCAACATACAAAGTAGTAATGTCCTGATGCAATATTAACTAATGGTGTCCAAAACAGCTACTTTTGGAGTATTGTATAGAATCGGATTTGGTCACAAGAGCAGATTTGGATCCAGTAGTCACGTGTCTTCACTACCATCATGCTTTTCAGGTCGCTGCAAATCAAACCACAAGGCAAACATGTCCCTGACTGGAACTAGTGCTGAGGAGTGGAACTAATGATAGCAACAGCTCATCGAATAATACTTGTAAGCAGAGCATTTTGAGGTGGTACCAGCAGAGCTCACTTTGATATTTAAATATGATTTGTCATATAATGCTTACAATATTTTTGCTGGTCTAAAAATATGAGTATCGATCGGCAAAGAAAAAAAACATCATGATAGCAAATCAGATGGAATATTAAAAAAAATCTGCATCTGGGCATCCCCAATTCAGGTACAGGCCACCATTTCATTGATGGATTCAAACCTCAGGAACGTACAGACGCTCCCCTACTTACGAACATTCAACTTACGAACAACGGTACATACGAACATGTCTGCAAATTGCGTTTAAGTCCAAAAATGTTCGCAAGTCCAATTTTGTATTTCGGGCCTTTTTCGGAGTAGTACTTCTTTCCGCCGCTAATGCCGACGGCTGGCGCTGTGAGAGCTCAGCTCACCCAGCATCTACCTTCTTCTTCGTTGCAATGCGGAAGTGCGTGAATGTATCTCCAGTGTGCAAAGAACCTTTTTCATTTGTATCATTAAATATCTCATGCATCCAATATTGAATATGGTTGGTAAAAAGCTAAAGGCTTCTATTGAGGGAGTTGCAAGGAAGAGGCAAGCCATTTCATTTGAAACAAGTGGCAATAATAACGAAGCTTGATGCGCGTGAGAGTGGTGAGCGTTGCACATTCAGTACCATTTATAAACAGAAAGATCGAGCAGCAGGACCCAAATATTGAACGTTGCACAAAGTTTGCAAATCAATTGAATGATGCCATACAGTGCTACCGCATCATTTATGATGAAAAAAAGAAGAAAACTGTGCAATCGTCATTAGGTCGCTTCTTTTGGCCAGTTTCTAATACATAAATCTATCTCTCTCTCTACAGTACTGTATATATTCTCTCCATTTTATTAACTGTTTTTTTTTTCAGTACAAACCAATGCGTGTTACTTATACAAGCCTTAAACATACAAATGCACTTATATAAACCTTCAATATACTTATATCGGCCTTAAACATAAATTATAATACAAAATATAGCACTGAATCAACTTACAAACAAATTCAACTTATGAACAATCGCTCGGAACCAATTGCGTTCGTAAGTAGGGGAGCGTCTGTAAATTGTAAAATACGTTTCATCTCTCACCCCACCCATAAAGTGGACCCTGAACAAATGGTAGTTTTTTGTTTTTTTTAATCACACAGACAGCCACACGGGCGGTCCAGTGGCACGAGCGGTTAGTGGTTAGGATTCATAACCCGACATGTTGAAATCAATGTAAGAAACTACAATGTCAGTGTTTTGTATTAATAAATCTATATAAAAAAAAATAAGACAACATGATGAATTATGCTATCTTGGTTGTGATTTTTTTCTTTGCTGGACATGTTATTTATATATTTGTGTGTGTTTATGTACAAATGTGTACATATTGCAATATCCTTTTACATCTGTATTATTTTGGGCGGTGCGGTGACCTGAGTGGTTAGCGCGTCGGCCTCACAGCTCTGGGGTCCTGGGTTTAAATCCAGGTCATGTCCACCTGTGTGGAGTTTGCATGTTCTCCCCGGGCCTGCGTGGGTTTCCTCCGGGTACTCCGGTTTCCTCCCACATTCCAAACGCATGCATGGTAGGCTGATTGGACACTCTAAATTGCCCCTAGGTATGCGAGTGTGCATGGTTGTCCGTCTCCTTGTGCCCTGCAATCGGCTGGCCACCGATACAGGGTGTCACCCAGCTCTGGCCCGGAGATAGCCTGGATTGGCTCCAGCACCCCCCGTGACCCTAATGAGGATAAAGTGGTTCAGAAAATGAGATGAGACACAGCCACACGTCTAAATACCTGAATTTAAGAAGGCAGTGGCTCCGTAGCCGGTAACCGGTCAAATAGTCCCAGGGGCTATTTAGCCGGTAACCGGCCAAATAGCCTATATGCCCCCATGTGGCTATTTAGCCGGTAAGAATTCTGTGTGGGGTAAATAGTAAGAAACTACATTTTATAAGGCTTATTTCCTTAATGTGATAATTGATAAGGACCTTTATACAAAGATAACTAGGCCTATTCAACTTTTATGGCATACATTTATTAACAAAAGCACACAAACATTAATGGTAACAGTATTATGTTATCTCACAGATGTCTACATAGTCCATTGACACCAATTTTCTTTAGAACTCAAACAGTTCTAAGACAAGTGTTACATACAATTCCAATGATATTGATAGTTGAAATTTGATGTGTTATTGCCACTTATAAAATAAACAATAACTGCCAATTATTGTGAGTATTGCTTTAGAAATGGGAGAAATATTGCCAAATTTCAATTCTCATAATGGATTGACTTTGCCTATAGTCTACATTAAAGTAGTATCCCTGTGTTTTGATGACTCAAAGACAAATCAGAGCAATATTAATATAATGCTGAGACAGTGTACTGTTATTTGATAAAAGTTGTGAAAATATGAAAGGAGGGTAAGGGTTTACTATATAAATAAATAAGATATACTGTCACACCGGCTAAATAGCCATATGGGGCCATATAGCCCCTGGGACTATTTGACCGGTTACCGTCTACGGTGCCACTGCCATTTAAGAATGTAAGCACATTTATTGCCAGGTGATCGGTTTAAATGTGCGCCAATAAAAAATATCCATTGTCCTATATTGCATTATTGACTAGCTCCTTGACATGCTGGTAAAATTAGTTGATCGTCAAGTTTAGAAAAGGGATGGTTTAGCAGATGAACGTCATGCCAGTGAATATCAACAGTGACAAGCTAACGCGTTACATCGTCCATTCAAGTTGAAGACAGGTCCACGGGAAAAAAAGCAGCCCTGCATTCATTTATGAATTTAATGTGTACTGTACGTAAATTAGTTATCGCCCATTAGGGGATATGTCAAGCGGGGACATGCTATTCGCTTTTTGTTCATAGCGAACGGTCGCCGCCTTTAGCTCGTCTCAGAGCTAACCATCGGCGCCAACAAAAACAGGCCCATCAACGCAATGAACGCCGGCTTCTAACTGAAACAAAGTAGTCCGTCGTTTAATTTATGGGGCAAAAAACACATTGGAATCGAGAGGAGATATCAATTTGTTTTCAAAAAATACCTTTGTAGGGCTCTGGGAGGCAAGACGATGCTAGACGTCCGGTGGTAATACGGAGGTGAAAATACAACCACCTCAATCAAGTTATAAAGAGTTGAAACCAATGGGAACAAGACTAAAAATAGTACATCCGGTGATAACAAAAAATATATATGCATACTATTTAGTGTTTGCTATATAACACGTTAGTTTATCTAGTTTAGTCGTTTCTTTCTCATATTCTACTCTATATTTTAATACAATGCCTATTTTTGGGGTAGAAGTCATAAGATTTTGCGTTTACCTGAGCGCTACTTCCGGTTTGTCACTGTTTGTTGAGTCCAACTTTTTGAAATAATTTGAAAATTCTCAAAGGGCGGAAAGGAACGAGGGATCAGAATTATTTTTCTTTCAAACCGACTCACGATTAAAATTCGCATAAAAACCAAAAAACTTCATCCTAGTCATTATTTTACATCATTACAAGGAATCGTGTTATTTCACGATAGTCAACTACTGATTGGTCAAATTTGAACTTAAACCCCACCCTAAACTGCAATTTTGATATACGTAACTACAGACGCTCCCCTACTTACGAACGCAATTGGTTCCGAGCGATTGTTCATAAGTTGAATTTGTTTGTAAGTTGATTCAGTGCTATATTTTGTATTATAATTTATGTTTAAGGCCGATATAAGTATATTGAAGGTTTATACAAGTGCATTTGTATGTTTAAGGCTTGTATAAGTAACACGCATTGGTTTGTACTGAAAAAAAACATTTAATAAAATGGAGAGAATATGTACAGTACTGTAGAGAGAGATTTATGTATTAGAAACTGGCCAAAAGAAGCGACCTAATGACGATTGCACAGTTTTCTTCTTTTTTTCATCATAAATGATGAGGTAGCACTGTATGGCATCATTCAATTGATTTGCAAACTTTGTGCAACGTTCAATATTTGGGTCCTGCTGCTCGATCTTTTTGTTTAGAAATGGTACTGAATGTGCAACGCTCACCACTCTCACGCGCATCAAGCTTCGTTATTATTGCCACTCGTTTCAAATGAAATGGCTTGCCTCTTCCTTGCAACTCCCTCAATAGAAGCCTTTAGCTTTTTACCAACCATATTCAATATTGGATGCATGAGATATTTAATGATACAAATGAAAAAGGTTCTTTGCACACTGGAGATACATTCACGCACTTCCGCATTGCAACGAAGAAGAAGGTAGATGCTGGGTGAGCTGAGCTCTCACAGCGCCAGGCGTCGGTATTAGCGGCGGAAAGAAGTACTACTCCGAAAAAGGGGCGAAATACAAAATTGCACTTGCGAACATTTTTGGACTTAAACGCAATTTGCAGACATGTTCGTATGTACTGTTGTTCGTAAGTTGAATGTTCGTAAGTAGGGTAGCGTCTGTATATAGAATTTAGTAATTGGCCCAAGCATACGCCGCATATACACTGCGATTGGCTGGCCACCGATTCAGCTTGTCCCTGACCCTTGTGAGTATAAGCCGCGGTTAAGAAGAGGAATGAATACTCCGTGTATGAAATAAACGTATAATAAAGGAAAAATATTTGGGAAAGTATTATCAGTAGCTTGCTGAAATAGATTGATGAGTATCTATTAAGACGAAAAATATCTTACATATACATATATACATCAGTGGCGGTCCGTGCATTTTCTCGTAGCGCCTTCAACGGGTAAAATCCACTTCCTAGCAGCATTTAATGATTAAATACAAATACTGGAGCTTTTCAGACATTACAACTGGGCCGGTAGGTGATTTTCCCAGGAAAAGACAGCGATGGACGTCAATGGCGAAACGGCAAACATTGCACTAAAATGGGGTAAAATCCACTTCCTAGCAGAATTTAGTGATTAAATACAAACACTGGAGCTTAAATACAGACACTGGAGCTCAAATACAGACACTGGAGCTTTTCAGATATCAGAACCGGGCCCACAATTGAAATATTATTTAGGAATATAGCCATATTTTACTTACCAAAAATCCTTTTTAACTGTACACAATATCCCTCCTTTCTTTCTTCCTTCTTTTCTATCGCCATCGAAGCTAATGCTGAAAGTCGAGCCTGTCCTGTCGTATTTCTGGCATAGTCCGTCTTGAAAATGGCTTTAAATCAACACAACAATATATTTGCTTGTGCAGCTCGCTGTTGGTTGAGTCCAACTTTGGGGTCCTGGCTGATTGGACACTCTAAAATTGCCCCTAGGTATGAGTGTAAGCGTGAATGGTTGTTTGTCTCCTTGCAATTGGCTGGCCACCAATTCAGGGTGTACCCCGCCTATTGCCCGAAGTCAGCTGGGATAGGCTCCAGCACCCCCCGCGACCCTAGTGAGGATAAAGCGGTTCAGAAAATGAGATCTGTATTATTTTGTTGCTTGTAGTTCTTACCTCATTCATTGCCACTAACAGTTATAGACTATTTTTACCCCCTTGGAAAATTATTGGAGAAAATATTTTTCCTTATATGAGTAAAGTAATTAATCATTTAAGCATTCTAATTGAAGATGAAAGCGGCCCGGTCGCGCGAGTGGTTAGCGCGTCGGCCTCACAGCTCTGGGGTCCTGGGTTCAAGTCCACCTGTGTGGGGTTTGCATGTTCTCCCCAGACCTTCATGGATTATCTCCGGGTACTCCGGTTTCCTCCCACATTCCAAAAAGACGCATGGTAGGCTGATTGGACACTCTAAATTGGCCATAGGTATGGGTGTGAGTGTGCATGGTTGTCCGTCTCCATGTGGCCTGCGATTGGCTGGCCACTGATTCAGGGTGTCCCCCGGAGTCAGCTGGGATAGGCTCCAGCACCCCCCATGACCCTAATGAAGATAAAGCGGTTCAGAATATAAATATATATATATATATTTTTTTTTTATTTATTAGTGGCGGGCCGTCAGGGCCTTCAAGGCCTTCTCTGCTGGCCTAAGAAATATCTGAATCATATTATATTTTGTCCATCAATACGTACTTATTATTCCAAATGGTCTGTTAGCTTCCTTTCATTGCTTTTCCGCCTGGTTGCACTGCTTCCAGATGTGTGTTTTCATATTGAAGCATTTAACCAATCACATTTCAGCCATTATTCGTTGCCAGATCAGATCTGCCTCAAAGCCATCACAATCAGCTCTTGCGGGCTCTGCTGCATTAAACTAGACTGTTGCTTTTAACCAATCAGATTTCGAGTTGGCAACCCAACAATGATTTTTCATAGGCGTTAGCATTTTGCTGGCTGGGACATGTCATTGCTTCTTTCACAAACTATGATTGGCTAGTAGGCGGGCCAAAGCAGCACCCTAGGCAGCCGAGATCGCAAACTCCACCCACTATGGCCGACAGAAGCAGAAGCAAAAACAAATTGATTCTGTTTGCTCACAAAGCTATTTTCCAGAAAAAAAATGGACATCATTAAGAAAGGGTGGTCAACTCCGAAGCTAGCAAGCTTGTTACAGCCGGGAAAATGGTGTGGGGTACTTTCAGCGCGCTAACTTAGCTCCACAAGCAAATAGTATATTGTTGTGTTGATTTAATGCCATTTTCAAGACGGACTATGCCGGAAATATGACAGGACTTTCATCATTAGCTTCGATGGCGATAGGAAAGAAGGAAGAAAGAAAGGAGGATGGATATTGTGTAAAAATGATTTTTGGTGAGTTAAATATGGCTATAGTATTCCTAAATAATATTTCAATTGTGGGCCAAGTTCTGATATCTGAAAAGCTCCAGTGTTTGTATTTAATCACAAAATGCTGCTAGGAAGTGGATTTTACCCCAGTGTAATTTTTGGCGTTTCACCATTGACGTCCATCGCTGTCTTTTCCCGGGAAAAATCACCCCCCTGGCCTGGTTGTAATGTCTCAAAAGCTCCAGTATTTGTATTCAATCAATAAATGATGCTAGGAAGTGGATTTTACCTAATTTTAGTGCATTTTTTGTCATTTCACCTATGGACGTATCGACGTTCATCGCTGTCTTTTTACCGGGGAAATGATACTCCGGGCCCGGTTCTGATGTCTAAAAAGCTCCAGTATTTGTATTTAATCAATGAATGTTGTTTTCGGCTGTATTTTACCCCATTTTCGGGCAATGTTTGCCCGTACGCCATTGACGTTCATCGCTGTCTTTTCCCGGGAAAATCACCCCCTGGCCTGGTTTTAATGTCTGAAAAGCTCCAGTATTTGTATTTAATCATGAAATGCTGCTAGGAAGTGGATTTTACCCCATTTTTGCGCATTAATTTATTGATTATTTTTTATGTGTCGCAGCTGTAGCCGCAGTAGAGGTTTTATAGCTATAAAATAGTTTTTGAGGGTTGGATTGATACGTTGAAGGCGCTACCAGAAAATGCTCCGCCCGCCACTGATATATACTTATGTAACGTGCAAATATTGTACGTATAAAGTACTATCGGCTAGTCTGCCGGAAGTAGTAGGAACCATTATTTTGGATATGTTTTTCAGTACCATTCAGGTGGTGACTCACAACAACTGGTTTTGGCACGAAAACGGAGGGAGGAACCTCAAGAATACAAGCTCGGAGATTTACACTGTGGCTAACAAAATTGTTCACATACATTTCGTAAGATTGCATGTCATGTTCGACTTTTTCTGACAATATGACGTCAGGATTGAATCGTTTTAATACCACTGTCACGGTGGATGAGTATCTCGGTAGGTTCTTTCATAGAAACGATTTCACATTTGTGTTTCCTGCACTTTTAGTTCTTGGTTAAAAAAATGGATTGCCTTTTTATTTATGATTGCATATAATTGTTTTATTTTCCTCCACAGCTGAGAGCAATGTGTTGTTTTACCTCAGTGATGCTTTGACCCAGTTGCTGGAACATAAAGAAGAATATACCCATTTTGGTGTGACCCGCTACTTAGCTGAATAGTATGTTGCTTTCTTTATTGTCTTTTCTTTTTGTTAAGCTGATTTTTCACGTAAAGTGTAATCTATTCAAATATCACTTGGCTATAATTTAATTGTATAGTCTCATCTCATTTTCTGAACCGCTTTATCCTCATTAGGGTCGCGGGGGTGCTGGAGCCTATCCCAGCTGACTCCGGGCCAGAGGCGGGGTACACCCTGAATTGGTGGCCAGCCAATTGGAGGGCACAAGGAGACAAACAACCATTGTTACCAACTTTTGGTATCATCTGACCACGATTTTCTCCCAGTTGTTACCTTAATGTTTTTCTCATTTTATCTCTCATAGTTTTGGTGCACTTATGATGAAAATTACGATACTCTCTAATCTCTTAAATAGGAAAACTTTAACAATTGGTGGTTAACCAAATATTGCCGTATTTTTCGGACTATTAGTCACACCTGAGTATAAGTCGCACCATCCAAAGAATACTCAATGAAGAGGATTTTTTTTTAAATTTAAGTAGCACCGGAGTATAAGTTGCATTTTTGGGAGGGCATTTTTTACGTTATCAGAAACCACAAACACCGATACGTTTAAGTAACAATGGTAAACAAGAGAACATCAGACTAAACAGGCAGTTTTTTAGATGGCTATAGCCTAAAACCAACAACATAACAGGCTTTTGGTGGCCAAAGAGAAATAAAAAGATATACAATTTGCACGTGAGTGTTAGTCACAGGCCGGGCCAAACTATGTAAAAAAAGTCCGATTTATAGTCCGGAAAATATAGTATTTAGCACACTATGTACTGCTAAAAAATAAAGGAAACGTTGAAGTGTTTTGCTTTTATTTTTATTTATTGAACAGTACGTATACTTGCTTTTTATTGTGTCTATGTGTAGTTTCAGCAGTGTCAAGAACTGTAATCACATCTTCTTCAGAGAGTTTAACTACATCAGCGCAACCCCTCATAATAGAGCCTCATTCATCAAAGTCTTCTGGAGATGTTACCGGCAGATAGGAAAGAGTGGAGGTGAGAGAAACACAAACAATTCAACGTTCAAATTATGGGAATATAATTTAATATGGCGCCACAATAACCCTAAATACAAACCTACATTCTGTTACATTAGTCCTTAAATCAAAAGCTGACATAACCAATGTCAACTGTAAAATTTTTGTGGTTTATTTTTGACAAATAAACTTGTAAATAATCTTTTTAAAGCATTGTGATAAATTAAGCTATTTTGGTTGTGAGTTTGTCAGATTAGCCATTAGACATTCCCGTAAACAAATAAAGAGGAAAGACACTCTTGGTTTTTTACTTGCAAGGAGGACAGCTCTCTTACTCCGTTCTGACCTTACACCTCTTTTCTGTTGGATTATTACATTTGGGTCTCAATTCTCAAGGGAGGGGTGGATTACCCAATTGAGACGTCTGAGTCTGCTCCTCTGGTTGGATCTTTAGTCTAGTACATGTGTACCAAAATAAATTCATGAAAGTACAGCTGGGCGATATGACAAAAATTGTTATCACGAAAAAAAAAGAAATTATCCGTCTATCGATAATTATCACGATAACTATCACATCTTTTTAGTTTCAAATTTGAACTCTGACAAAAAGGCATAAAGATGAGGAGAAATCGTGCACTGTTCCTCTTTGCAAAATGGGTCGCTTTCTTGAGATCATGCCCCAACATCTCGATTGAGTTTAGATCGGAGCTCTGATTGGGTCATTGTAGAACATGCATTTTGTTCGTCTGAAACCATGAACCAAGACAAATTATATAGTGATATACTTGAGAATTCATTTTCCCATTGACGATCGTCCAGGTCCACTAGAATGCTCCCGTCATACGTAACCGTTTGAAATTATGTTTCGTTGATGTGTGGTGTACTTTTACTTGCCATTAAAAGCCTCTGTACAAATTCCAAAATCATTTACCGTATTTTCACGACTATTTGGCGCATCGTATTTTATGCCGCATCGTATTTTATGCCGCAGTGTCAGTAACGAGTGCTATTTCTGTATTTTAGACACACAAAGCACGCACCGTTTCATTACACGCATATATATTATATATGGATGAACATCGAAACGCAATAGCGCTGGCTACCGGAAGCAGCTTATTTCCGGGTTCCGGTGCGCTGGGAAATATAGTTCTTGCGCGCAACACCCACACGCTAAAAACACGCTTTAAAAAGGCAACGGAAGCAAAACTGAGTTCGGTTGTACTTTATTTAGACATTTTACAACTTACTCGCGTCATCATCACCCACAAATCCATCAAAGTCCTCATTTTTTGTGTCCGCATTAAACAATTGCCCAAATGAGTCTTCCAAAACGCTGGGTCCCACGGTTGTAGTTCTTAAGCCTCCGGGAATGACGGCAAGCTCCGAGTTATTATATATAATATATATACATAGTTCACAGTCTAGCTTTGAATGCTCTGTTGACGCCAACATTTAGCGGCAGGATTTGTTTTGTAAATACAGCCGAAATGACGGCCAGCACCAAATTAGTGTGGTCGCCATCATACTAACTATTGAAGAACTGGGTGTATTAAGAACTCTATATCCCAGCAGTCACTGTGCAGTACTTTATCTACGGGAAAATAGTAGAGTCGGGCTGCTTGGCGTAGTTAGTTGTATATATATATATATACATAGTTCACAGTCTAGCTTTGAATGCTCTGTTGACGCAGACATTTAGCGGCAGGATTTCTTTTGTAAATACAGCCGAAATGACAGCCAGCACCAAATTAGTGCGGTCGCCATCATACTAACTGTATTGAAGAACTGGGTGTATTAAGAACTCTATATCCCAGCAGTCACTGCGCAGTACTTTATCTACGGGAAAATAGTAGAGTCGGGCTGCTTGGCGTAGTTAGTTGTGTGTGTATATATATATATATATATATATATATATATATATATATAAATATATATAAATATAAATATATATAAATATAAATATATATATATATAAATATATATAAATATAAATATATATATATATATATACATATATACATACATACATACATACATACATACATACACATGTATAGGTATATATATATATATATATATATATATACATACACATGTATAGGTGTGTGTATGTATATGTATATATATATATATATATATATATATATATATATATATATATATATATATATATATATATATATATATATATATATATATATATATATATATATATATATATACATAGTTCACAGTCTAGCTTTGAATGCTCTGTTGACGCCAACATTTAGCAGCAGGATTTCTTTTGTAAATACAGCCGAAGTGACGGCGAGCACCAAATTAGTGTGCTCGCGAGACGTCATACTGGGTGTATTAAGAACTCGATATCCCAGCAGTCACTGCGCAGTACTTTATCTACGGGAAATAGTGGAGTCTGGGGCTGCTTGGCGTAGTTGTGTATATATATATATAGTTCAGTCTAGCTTTGAATGCTCTGTTGACGCCAACATTTCTTTTGTAAATATAGCCGAAATGACGGCGAGCACCAAATTAGTGTGCTCGTGCGACGTCATACTGGGTGTATTGAAGAACTGGGTGTATTAAGAACTCTATATCCCAGCAGTCACTGTGCAGTACTTTATCTACGGGAAAATAGTAGAGTCGGGGGCTGGTTTCCTTAGTTGTCCTATCGACTGATTTATTTTATTTTATCGTGATAACAATTTTAGTATTGGTCCATATATAAAGCGCACTGGATTATACGGCGCCCTGTCTATTTTGGAGAAAAAATTTGACTTTTATGCACGCCTTATAGTCGTGAAAATACGGTAATCTCTTTTCCCATTTGTATTTGTTGCTTCCAGATCTGCTGTCCAGTTTGGATTATAGTTCCCTGCTTCAGTTATTGTGTCCGGACTTCCCAATGGAAATAGTAAACAGTGCAGCCAGGTCTGTTCATTGTATTATCCAACATAATACATCTTGTTTCTTCATTTACCGTAAAACCTCTATTTCAACGGCATGCCGTTCTATTTTTCAAACTTTCCCCGGAAGTGCCGTTCAATTAGAGGTGCCGTTCAATTAGATGGTGCCGTTCTATTTTTCGACTAGCTGGTCAGAATTTTGAGAAGATGCGGTAAATTTTATGGATGAAAAGAGAAACCAGGTAACATATAAATATTTATTTGGCAAAAGGCACAAATACAAGGCGATTACTGGTAAGTAATTACAAATTCACTGGTGAAAATCAAGTGACACGTCGCTGTTGTAGCTGTCCTCGTCATTCACATCACCTGCCGCATCAGCGTCTGGTGTCTAAGTGAGTTCACGTTCATCGTCGCCAGCATTGGCTCGCGCTTGCTGGAGAAGATGCAAACCAGTCTGAATTGGGCCGACTGACCTGAAACAATGGATCTGGCAATCCTTCGAGCCGCCAAGAGCGTTGGTCAGTCCGCATCCCTTGAACGACTTGATGATTAGATCCTTCGGCAGATGATCCCAAGCATCGACAATCCATTTCAAATAAACTTCCATTGTTGGTGCTCGCATGTTGCCGAATTTGGTGTATGTAGCTCTTCTCGCCGTGCAACATCCAGTTCTCGTAGAACTGTCGGACTTTGGCCTTGAATGGGGTGTTCCAGTAGACCTCGGGGGCCTGTATAAATTTGGTGCAGCCTCCTGGAATCACGGCCACATCAATATGGAGCCTCTTCAATTGCTTCTTGGTGGCATCGCTAATGTGACAACGGTATGAATCCCAGGCAAGAAGGCGCTTGCCATCTGACCACCTTCTAAGGTTGAGAAAAACCTCAATTTCACCGGCATGTCGTTCTATTTTTCAAACTTTTCCCGTAGTGACATTCAATTAGAGGTGCCGTTCAATTAGAGGGTGCCGTTCTATTACTCCATTCTTCCACCAAGGTGCTGTTTTATTAGAGGTGCCGTTCAAATAAGAGGTGCCACTCAAATAGAGGTTTTACGGTATTTATATTGTTACGAATCATTTTGGATGTGTACTTTGGGAATGTGAGCCTCATCTGGAATGCATTATGGAAAAAATTCTCATATTGAACCGCTGTTGAAAGAAAAGATGCAACTTGTTTGACCATTTAGCACACAGGATTTTAAACCGAAGACAATACCTTTTCACCAATCGGTTCTCTTATAAGTGTATAATCAGTTGATTGCAATCAGGTGCTGCTTGTTCCAGTGGAAACCTCATTGGTCAAACTGTCTGTCCTGTTTCAGTAGGAATGAAATCTTTTACCCACATGGTCCTTTGTGAAAGTGATTTAGAATATATCAAATTTGGTCCAGAGTTGACCCTTATTTTAAAATGAAACCATATACTGACTCAATTTTTGATGTTATTTTATTTGTTGTACGACAAATGGGCTCATGATATGAACTTGGAATTTGTATTCAAACTCAGCACAGCAAAGATGTCCACATAATGGATAAAAACAGTGACAGATTACTTAATAATTGTGTGCACTCCACAGTACAGTCGTACCTCTACTTACAAAATTAATTCGTTCCAGAACTTTTTTCTAATTTGAAAATTTCATAAGTAAAGCAGTACATTTATATGGAAATTCTCTAATCCGTTCCATGGTCCTCACACAACTACCAACTAAACCCTTTAAAAAATTTCTGTGTCCCAATTTTGTGTGAAAGATGTGAGGAAACACAAAAATGAGAGAAAATTATAAGAACATTATTAATGTGTTAAAAGCATACAAAATATATCGACGGTGGAACGCATAGGAACAAGAGGATCGGTATGCAACAGAGAGATAGCATACAACCACTGTCACGTCTTTGGGTGGATGTGTGAGTGTGTCTGTGTTTGCTTTTCACCCTATTGTGTCCCTCCGGGCGCCCTGGAGCAAGTTAAGCCCCGTGGGTCCAGGACACAAGAGCTGAAAATCAAACACACTCACATCCACCCAAGACCCTAACAAGACATTGACAACCACACGGACACATAAGCATACATCTTATAAACGCAACATTAAGAATTCAAACAACATTAATCAACAACAGACATTAACGTTTTATGATTTCTTTGGAATTAAAATTTTCACCCCTTTTATTAATCGCTACTGGTTCTTTCCTGTTTGGATTTCACTTGCCCCTTGCCGTGCTGGTTGACAGACATTAAAAAAAAAATCCAAAGATGATTGCCTTTGACAACTTTTAATAATGTTTCTATAATGCAACAGACAAAGTGGGCGATCGCACGACTCGTGAACACTTTCGGGATGTTTTTTATTCTACGAAGACAGAAAGTTTGTGAAATATCTCCAGCATTTTTTTGATTTTTGCCTTCTCGTTTTATTCCCCCGTATTGTCGAGTGTTCCATTAACCCTAGAGCAAGGGTGTCAGACTTGGGTTGGTTCGCAGGCCGCTTTAACGTCAACTTGATTTCACGTGGGCCGTACCATTTTAGATGTAATATTTAGATTGTTTTTTTAATAAACGGATTAAAAGAACTGGATTAAAAGCCCTAAATATTCATTTTTTCATAGATCTAATACAATTTTAATTTAAGCTTTTTTCTTAGTAAGGGAAATCATTTATTTAATCTTTATTAATTATTTTCATTTAATCTATATTTATTTGTTTTTCATTGCAAAAGGAAACCAAATTTTTCTTTATTATGTTCAATATTAAAGTAAAAAACAGAAAATATTTTTATCTATTTTCAGATTTTACAAAATGATTTTTGAACTAAAAACACAGAAAAAAAGGATTAAAAAATTGCAATTATTGATTTAAAAGGGGGAAATCAGGAAATATAATATACATCTATAATCTTCATTTTAATTTGATCCTAAAACAGAAAGTTGGCACTCATGATTTTCTTTCCCGGGCCGGACAAAATGATGTGGTGGGCCAGATTTGGCCCCCGGTCCGCCACTTTGACACCTGTGCACTAGAGAGTTTGTTTTTATGCCTCTCAACCAACTCGTCAATGTCCTCTTCGCTGACTTCTTTTCATTCACGCTGGTAATTTCATTGGGAGGCATGATGATAAAAACAGAAGCAGCTGCTTTATCCACTCTTGGGAAAACTCGCCAAAAAAACAGAACTCCGTGACGACGAACGGCGGTCAAAAGTACATAACAGAGAATCTTGAAACATGGATAGTGGTTGTTGTGAGACAGCCAATGAGAGCCCAGTATGGTGTAGGGAGCTTCTAAAGTGAGAATCAATGCATCCCGACAATATTTTCTAAATAAAATAACAGATGAGGAATGCATGCACTTTTCTGGGGTTTTCGTAACTTGGATATTTTTCTTATCTCGAGGGACTCATTTGCATATAAAAAGCTTTTGTAACCTGGAAATTTCGCACCTAGGGGCATTCGTAAACAGAGGTATAACTACAACCATTTGACTTATTTAAGATGGTTGCTGATTTTTTTTTTTTTTGCCTACAGAATTGTGTCAATGGATGATGGCTTAGACTGTTTAATGTCGTTCTCAGACTTCATTTACGCCTTCCAGCTGCAGTTCTACTACCAAGGTCAGTACTGTATCATATTGTCTGAATTCAATATCAATTCATCTTCAATTAGAATGCTTAAATGATTTTCAATTTTACCTTGATTAATTACTTTACTCGTATAAGAAAAAAAAATCTCCAATCATTTTCTAAGGAGGTATAAATAGTAGTTTTATTAATTCAGGTTAGTCAATGGAAAATAATGAAAAAACAATAAATACACCACAGCCTGACTGTTACGAAAGAAAATCTCTGATTTTACGTTTAAAGCCAGTATTCATTCAAACTACATTCTCACATACCTTCTGTATTATTACTTCTGAAATGAGATTGCTTTACCCCCAATTGCACTTGTAGAGTTCCTGGATAGTGTGCTGCTGATCTACCAGGATCTCTTAGCCGGAAAGAGTCCTAACACAGTTATTGTTCCCACATCAACAACTGTTGAACAGCCTCCTTGCTTGATCACCGAAGAAAATAACAAGGAGCAGGATTTAGAGGTGGACGCTTCTACTCTGGCTGGGTGTATAGACACACTCTGTGACCGTATCAAATACAGGTAGACCTATTTTTGTTTCTATTCAGGAGCCTTACATTCTTCTCCAGTACCATCGGAATCAAATATGTTGTTGCCAAGAATGTCATTGTATTCGCAACAGTTAGTTATTAATACGCAAAAGGCAATGTACACGTTTGGTGTTAAGCATTACACTTTGGTTTCTTCTGACTTACACCAAAACTGTATGCTTGTGTATTTGTTATGCGTAGTCACCCTCCCATGTCCTGTTTGCAAGAAGCGTTAGAGACTGGCAAAGTGTCATACTACAGCTTAATGACGAGCCTGGCTAAACATGAAACCATCAACCAAATTATCGGTAAGTATTCTCCTTGGTATGCCTACCGCAGATATGCTTCAAGCGCAAAACAACAGCTAATCAGAAAGTTGCTCCAAAAAACGCAAATTGTGATTTGTTTTTTTAGACCTTTGATAATAATTATATATATATAAATATATATATATACTAGTATATGTATATAAAATATATATACACGCTTGTTTATTTATATATTTATTCATGTATTTATTTTATGTATTAACTTACTTATTACCTATCTATTTATACTCTAAAATGCCTTTCCTATATCTGCATTCTCACCCTCTTGCTACTGTGACAACGAAATTTCCCGAATACGGGATGAATAGTTATCCAATCCAATCCAATATACACATATAGACATTTGCCACGGCAACGCACTCGTAACCGAACAAACAAATTTAAATTAACTTGGATTAATATATATAGACACTCAAACATACGTTTAATGTAACTTTACACAAAACTGAATTCTAATTTTGTTTTAATTTTTTTTTTTACCTTCGTTCTGCGGGTTAGCTGTTTACCACGCCTCCACCCTCACGTTCGCTATCGATGGGCTGTTTGCTGTTGTATTGCCTTCAAAATATTCCGAAAATGATGCACACAAATGTCCTCACAATAGGATAACGCACGATCACTTGCCAACGAGAAGTAGTCTTGAATGAGCGATCGCGGGAGCTAACAGGCTAAGGAAGGAAAAGCAGGAAATGCAACAGCTGCTTCTGGGCAGTGTTGATCACTCTCTGCAGGCGTGGCCGGATGATTCGCCTAAAGACGTTTCGCCGACGGACGTTTGACAGACGGACAGGTCGCCGAATGGACGTTCCACCGAACGGTCATTCGGCCGAATGGCGGTTCGGCCGAACGGAGGTTTCGCTGAAACGGGATTCGCGCGCTCGCCCCGCCCCCGGATCGTGTGTGTACAAGTTTTGCAACCTCGGCCCGCGGGCCATATACGGCCCGTTAGGATTTTTTTAAGAACAGAGCCATTCGCCAGACGGCTCAAAATGCTCTCAAATTCGGTCAAATCCAGCCGAAAACAGTGTTTAATGATTAAATACAAATACTAGTATTTGTATTTGCGACATCAAATGTCGGATAGGCACTGGGGAAACACACCGTTGATGTGTGTGGTGCTCATACTTTGAAAAATTTATGGAGCTCGGGATTTCAGCGGGGCATCAGCCAACCCAATCCGCTCATGTGTCACTATCCTTGGTTACGCTCGGGAAAAAACGCCGCCGATGTGTGTGGTGCTCACGCTTAGAAAAAAATTATGGTGCTCAGGATCCCAGCGGGGCATGTGTCACCCCTGTCCGCCCACAGAGCACTGTGCTCGGTGAAAAACCCCTCCAATGTGTGTGGGGCTCAAATTTGAAAAATTCGTCGTCCAACCCAGTCCGCTCACGGCGCACTATTCTCAGATAGGCTCGGGGGGAACCCCCCGCCGATTTTTAAAGTGCTCAAACTCGGGAAATATATGGAGCTCGATAATGAAACTGCATGTGTCATTAAAATCCGCCCACGAAGCACTGTTCCCGGGGAGAAACCCCTCCGATGACCGTAGCGATATGATTTACCTACTCAGCGGGCCGGATTAAAAATCCTAACGGGCCGTATATGGCCCGCGGACCGAGGTTGCAAAACTTGTACACACACGATCCGGGGGCGGGGCAACCGCGCGAATCCCGTTTCAGCGAAACCTCCGTTCGGCCGAATGACCGTTCGGTGGAACGTCCATTCGGCGACCTGTCCGTCTGTCAAACGTCCGTCGGCGAAACGTCCGTCGGCGAAACGTCTTTAGGCGAATCATCCGAGTACCCTCTGCAGGTAGATAGGTATTTGTTACTGTTAATAAGTGGTGAATTAGAACAAACAGATGTTTTTCCATTGTAATATCCTGTTTTTTGATGGGGGGGGTTTCAGAGGATTGGAACGGATTAATTTTCATTTTGCTATTTTCTATGGGGAAAATTTGGTTTGAGATGTGAGTAAATTGACATATGAGCTCGGTCCCGGAACGCATTAAGCTCGTATCACAAGATATTACTGTATTGTGGTTTCATTATGACATTATTTACAGTAGATTTCTTGGACTTCATTTGGATTCAGATAGATCATTATCATTTATTACTGCATCGTGACAAATCCTAACAATGGAAACAAACAAAAAAGTACATTTGTCACTTTCATACCACACTGCCTCTCAAAGCAAAATGAAAAACAGTTGAATTCTCAAATTTGAAATCTTCTGTCTTTGCTTGTTGGACTCAGGAGTGTTGCCCAGTAAGACCGATGTACTGAATGACCCAGAGATGGACCAGGAACTGGACAAACTGTAAGATACGCGTGCAATGCAGTATATTCTGCTTATTTTTCCATGTCAGAATCCTCCTTCTGTTATGTGCAAATGTCCATGTTTTCCCTTCTTCCCTGCAGCATTGCCCAAATAGCTGTCAGCCCGAGTAGCAACAGCAGTGGCAGTGCAGTGGGGATGCTTAAGGAGGTCCAGAGAAAGGCCTCCCCCAGAAGGAACATTCACCACAGGAGGAAGATGGAGGTTGAAAGTGACGGCTCGACAGAGGAGACTGACTCGTCTGAAAACTGATCTTTTACCTTCGCTACCTCCCAATCTTAGTTGTGTAATGGCATGCAATATTACTATACAGTGGTACCTCGACATGCGAGTGCCCCGACATACGAGCAATTTGAGATATGAGACCATTTTTGATATACGAGCATACAGCGGACGCGAGAGGCTGCTCATAAGAACATCATGGGCACACCTGAAAGCCAGGCCAGGAGAAGAAAGGTGTAAAAATGTAAAACAAAATTAGAATTAAGCTTAGTGTAAGGTTAGATTCAACTTATTTTAAGTGTCTGTGCATCGTAATCCAAGTTCATTTAAATTTGTTTATGTTACGAGCGCGTTGCCGTGCAAAGTCTCCCCCCCCCCCCCCCCTCTCTTGGTCCGTCTCTGTCCCTTCCGCGAAATCCTAATTTTAGTACTATTAAACTCATTTTAGTATTATTAAACCACTAGTTATTTGTTACTTTGTTAATAGATGGCGAATTAGAACGAATATAACATTTTTTCCAATCCAATATCCTGTTTTTGGTGTTTTTTCAGAGGGTTGAAATGAATTAATTTGGTTTTAGTTCATTTCAATGGGAAACGTTCGTTTGAGTTACAAAAAAAAATCGACATACGAGCTCAGTCCCAGATCGAATTAAGCTCGTATCTCAAGGTACCACTGTAGTTCAAATTTAGGCAAATGACAGGAAGCCCGCAATGTAAATATGAAGCATATTGCTTGTTTTATAACAAGTGTGTTCAAACCTTTTGTCTCCGAGGGCCGCTTTTAGAAAAATAAAAGGAGGCAAGGGCCTATCTGAAATCTTTCCACTTTCATTTGTTTAACAGAGTTAAGTATTAACTCATTGGCTGCCACTGACAGCAATTGATGTCCAATCCGTTTTGGATGAGAAAGGCTGTAGAATCATCGAATGCAGCCCCCAACCAAATTGGATTGGACATCGATTGCCATCATGGGCAATAAAATTGATCACTCTATGCCAACCTTGCCAGTTTAAAATGGATTTATTGTCTATAACTGTTAGTGGCAATGAATGAGGTAAGAACTACAAGCAACAAAATACAGATCTCATCTCATTTTCTGAACCGCTTTATCCTCATTAGGGTCGCGCGGGGGGGGGGGGGGGGGGGGGGGTACACGGTCGTTTGGTCGCCGATCTTTTGGTCGCCCGGAAGGTTATTGATGATTACCATTTAAATCGTTTCTCAAATTCCCTAAATACAAACTGCGAATTACTATTTAGTCATACTTAATGCCCTATTAATTATTAGGCTAAAGAAAAGCTCCACATTTCCCGGACTTTTATTGTTTTTTGTTGGAGAACTTGTTAAGACCCTGACTGACGTAGCTTCTTAAAGGGACAACGCATGTACATACAAACTCTTATGCACACACGTCGGCTCAGTGAAACTGCTCATGGCCATTGTTGGCTTTTATTGATGCGTAGACAGTGTTGTTTTACCTTGTTTTGTCGCCGGTCTTTTGGTCGCCCGGACCGCGACAGCGGGCGACCAAAAGACCGGCGACCAATCGACCGCACACGGCGGGGGGTGCTGGAGCCAATCCCAGCTGTCTCCGGGCCAGAGGCGGGGGACACTTAAATCGGTGGCCAACCAATCACAGGACACAAGGAGATGGACTACCATGCACACTCACACCCATACTTAGGGGCAATTTACAGTGTTCAATCAGCCTACCATGCATGTTTTTTATGTGGGAGGAAACCGGAGAACCTACGCAGGCCCGGGGAGAACATGCAAACTCCACACAGGTGGACCAACCTGGATTTGAACCCAGGACCCCAGAGCTGTGAGGCCGACGCGCTAACCAATCACGTCATCACACCGCCCAAAATAATACAGGTCTAAAAGGATATTGCATTCTGTACATATTTGTACATAAACACACACAAATATATAAATAACATGTCCAGCAAGACAAAAAATCATAACCAAGATAGCATAATTCATCACGTCTTATTTTTTTTATATTTTTAATACCAAACACTGACATTGTAGTTTCCTACATTGATTTCAACATGTCTGGTGATGAATCCTGCGCTGGAGGTAAGATCGGGCCGAAAAAACCCGCCCTGACCCGCGCGTATTAATTTTCAGCCTGACCCAAACCCGCTGAATTAACTTGATTTGCGCTCGAGCCCGAAGCAAAGCCGACATTTCATATTTTATTTGTGAGGACTCGGGTCTCCCAATATACACCTACAAAATTGATTACACTATTGTTTTATTTTGAAAGATATATATGATAACGGCAGCCCGGTGGCGCGAGTGAATAGCGCGTCGGCCTCACAGCTCTGGGGTCCTGGGTTCAAATCCAGGTCACGTCAACCTGTGTGGGGTTTGCCTGATCTCCCCGGGCCTGCGTGGGTTTCCTCTGGGTACTCTAGTTTCATCCCACATTACCAAAAACAAAAACATGCCTGGTAGGATGATTAGACACTAAATTGCCCCTAGGTATGGGTGAGTGTGCCCTGTGATCGGCTGGCCACTGATTCAGGGTGTCCCCCGCCTCTGGCCCGGAGTCAGCTGGGATAGGCTCCAGCACCCTCCGCGACCCTAATGAGGATAAAGCAGTTCAGAAAATGAGATGAGATATATGATAACCATTAAGTTGTTATTATCACTACAATTGTTAACAGTTGCTGTATTCATTCATTTTCTGATCCGGTAATGCTAACAAGGTTTGTGTTGGTTGCTGGAGCCTATCCCAGCTGACTTTGTCAAAAAAATTATATGGACTTTTTTTATGCCCAAATAAAGATCTCGTATCTGCAGTTCTGAATGTTTTTTATTGACAAGAATAGCCATTATCAGCACAACTCTGCGCATAATTCAACATCAATACCATGCAATGTTTTTCCCGTTTTTGTCGAGCTTCCAGTATAGAATTCCTTCTATACAAATATACGACCTCTATGCATATTGTTGATTAAGTACAGTCATTCATGAAGATGCTTACGTAATTCAAAAGATGAAATAAGACTTTCTTGCTTGACAAAACAACCTTTACTCCAGATTAAATTTCTAAATGGGAATGAATTTCTTCGTCCCCAGATGTACTAATTGTTCTATTTTCAAAATTTTGTCTTGAGCTTGAAACCTGGAGGTTGCTGACCATTAATTAATTCATCCTACCACTTATTTTATGCACATCAGATCAGCATTTCCATCAAAAGTAGTGAACCAATTCATTTCAAGCTGTATGGATACTCATCTGAAGACAATACAGACAGAAAATAAATGATATCAGAAAAATAAAGAGGCACTCGTTCTGCATTCAACACTTTAACAGATCTACTGCTTAAATCTGAAATGTACTTCAGCAGCTTGTGTTTTTAAAAACACAACATGAAGAAGACTAGACTAGGCAGCATTACACGTTTATCGGATTAAATTTGATGATTGTGAAGGCCAGATTTTCATACACAAGGTGCTTGGAATGATTATTTATGTATAATATAGATATATACTGAGATAAAAGGTTCCCTTTTTAATTGAAAAAGTGCTAAAGTGGTGTGATCAGATTCAAGCAGGAAACCCCAAATTAAAATCACGTGAGCTGCAGGTGATACTGACTAATAAGTCAGGCTGCAGTGTTAAACATTTCTCTAGATTGCACAGAACAACTAAGCCTTGTCACCGAGCAGGTTTGGGATAAAACTGCATAAATGTTGTACAAACTGGACTGTTGATCAACTTGTCTCTTCCCTCACCAATTTTGGACTTCAAGAGGAGGCACAGCTGCTTGCAATGTGCTAAATGTAAAGGCCAGAATGTAAACTAATTTCAATTGATTATGGGGTCATTCCAGAATTGGAGGGCATTTTACATGGCATCCACCCTTCAAATTTTAAATAATTCACATACAAAGTACTAAAAAATCTTGTTTCTGAGTCAATTTATTTGTCTACGGACAAGAAAACAACAACAAAAAGAATGCTTGAAAAACATTTAAAGTACCAAATAAGTCTGGAAAACCCCCGAAAAATGCAATTTTCTCTTCCTCTGTTAATGATTTTTTTTAATATATATTTTTACAAAATTATTACTTGTACCAAATGTCTAAAGCCAATGTAAGATAGGAGTTTTGACATTTTTATGCACAAATTAGGATTTTTTTTTTGAATGCTTACTTTAGGAATGTTCCTGAGGGCCATCACGAAAGTGTATTTTTGTGTATTTATAATTCTTTAAAAAAATATTATAAAATGAAATAATAATAAATAAAAATTAAATAACAAAACAATAATAATAAATGCAATAAATTTTTTAATGGCCAAAAATCATTGCTTGCCCTATTAAGTGTTAAAAGTCTTAACCGCCAACCTTTGAATAGCTTTTAATTGAGTGATTACTGTCCCTGAAAAGATAAAAAAAAAACTAAATGGCTTCCAATTTTGTAATGACCCTTCAATTTCAAAATGCATGGCCTTGGTAAGTGAAACAGCACACACTGGTTTTGTGACTTCTCCAGCTCAGTTGATGTGTGCCTTCTGCTTAAATTTGGTAACTATAGTATACTGTACTGAAAAATACAAATGACATGATCCGTCACTCGTGGACGTCCACTCCATTTTTATCACATTAGAGTCAAATAGGAAAAAAACGACAATATAAATTATTACATACATAATTTATCTAAATAAAAAAACAATAGATTGTCCTAGGTTTCTAAGACTGAACAAAAGTACAAGCAGTCATTGACTTACAACCACATTTGATAACAACAGACCAGTCCTATGTCGAGCCATGTTCTGAATACTGAACTGTATAATAAAGTTTTACATACTGGATTATCTTAACGCTATTTCAGGGGTCGGAACCTATGACTCGCGAGACATACCATATTTATTTGAGTATAACGCACAAAAAAACTTTCCCAAAAAACTGAAGCAAAGTTCAGGTGCGCGTTATACATGAGGTCTTCGCTTTTATTTCCAAATTCCGGTGAAAAACTGCCCTCCGCTGGTGAAAACGTCCCCTGTGCAGCCGTTATAAGGTACTCGGACGTTTCGTCGAAAGACGTTTGGTCCCCGGACGTTTGGTCGACCGGACGTTTGGTCGACCGGACGTTTGGTCGACCGGACGTTTGGTAGAACGGGCGTTTGGTAGAACGGACGTTTGGTCGCCGGGTTGTTACTGTTGAAACCAGCTCTCAAAATTATAATCATGAGAGAGAGAGTGAGTTTAATATCTAAATATCTAATATCAAAATATCAACAGTAAACTGTCATAATTTGACAGCGAGCGAACCCGGCGACCAAACGTCCGTTCTACCAAACGTCTGTTCTACCAAACGTCCGTTCTACCAAACGTCCGGTCGACCAAACGTCCGGGGACCAAACATCTTTCGACGAAACGTCCGGTCACACCGTTATAACGGGAGACGTAAAACCAGTCCTTGTACACCAGACGGCGCGCGAGAGCCCGTTCTACCAGGGCCCAAAGAAGGTAATTTCAAACCCTTTCCAAATAGCCTTCGGCAAGTTTATAGGGGAAAGTAAAATAAATAAAAAACGTTTTGCTCCAGAGAAACATTGGCAGGGCAGCCGCTCACTCGAGTCCGCCCAGGGAGCGCTATCCTCGGATAGGCTTCGCGGCTCGCCCCGCCGACATTCGCCACACAAAATAACTCAAGAAGAATGGAATCAATTGTTTGTTGAATCTGATGATGATTAAATATTATGATGATGAATTAGACTTTAAGGATTTAAAATTGTAAATCCCATTTTAGAATTGTGCTCATACTGGTAGTTTGTTTTACCAGGTTTCCGTATCATATGTTGTGAATAAATGTTTTGTCATGGCGACATGTGTTCAGCATTTGCCAATTACCAGTACCGGTGCAATCCTTGGTGTGAGCCGAGAAAAAGTGAAAAATAAATTTTATACCAATTTTTAGTCACAAATTATGGGTGCACGTTATACATGGGTGGCCGTTATACTCAAATTAATACGGTATGTCTCTTTTGATGAGTGTATATAGCTCTCCGCTAACCTGTAAGCTAAAATGTGGAACCTGCTGCTACAACAACTGTCGGACACAACACTCAAACTGCCCTGTCATGAATCAGACTTTGTGACTTTTGGGGTCGTGAATGTCAAACAGATGTACAGACATTGCATAGGTCGTAAGTCGATGACTGTCTGTATACCTTTATAGTCTATATGCTCTTTATAAACACTAAATTTTTATATAGTATATGTGCAACAAAGGACCTTTACTTTATGATACACTACATAAAAGTGCTAACTTTTAAACAGCAATTTGAAGTTGAGAAGAAGAAGAAGCCCTTCTTTGCTGTGCTGAGTCGTCAAAGACGATTTACTGACAGGAGAGGCACACAGGTTCGGACAAGTGTTAGCCTAAGCAGATGACCTATATTTATTCACAATAATATAGACAAGTGATTCATAAAAGTATACAAGATGTCCCATTCACTCCGATCTATAGAATTGGAACACTATTTGAGCAAAGATCAACTGCAAATCATTGGGTGCTTTCCACAATATTTTACAGAAAAGCCAACTAGCCAACTTTAGTCTAAAGAAAAAAGTAATATACATAAGAAAATATAGCATGAAGCGACCCAAACACACACAAGGGTTTTTTTTACCCCAGTGCACAACAAGAACATACAAATCTTTGTATGTATGGAAATAGGTTAACTCACAGAGCTTCTATTTTGGTTACAACCTGTATTTATTTATACATGATTAAGGGTCATATCTGTCTGATTGACTGAGGGAATGCCTTGTCAGTAAATTGTCTGTATTGTCACTTTTGTCTTTTTAACCTTTAAGACATGTCCATTTCTGGGCAGGTATGCTGAACGTTACAATTATTGATGTTTCACATGTGGTGCATCCTTCGATCTAAACATCTCTATGTGTGACATTGCTACAGAAGAAAGAAAATCAAACATGCAAGCCATTTCACATACAGTACAGTGAGTGGGTCAGAATGGTGATCCAGTTAGGGATGTTACTGCCCACCAAGACCACCTCAAAGGAAAATGGATTTCTTCCTGGTGTTTGAAAGGAGGTTCTTTGTTTTCTGTGAGGCTTCTTTCTGTTCAAACTGTCTTGTAGTTCCTGAAGTCAAGAGATGTTCAGACAGAGGTGTAAGCTGATGACAAGCAAAGGCGTACTTGGACTTTTTAATAACTTTTGTAAAGCGAAAACCTTTGGATTTCACACACCACAGAAAAATGGGGTGACGAAAGGCCCAACCAGACGGAATGATTTAGAATCTATGCATTTTAAATGAGGTTTCAAAGTAAAATATTAACGAATAATTTCGACATGCAATTGTGTCACAAGCTCCTTTTAAGACTTGGTCTAAAATTGTGGAAAATTGGTTAGCAATGTATCGCCACAAATGACTATATAGTTTATACTGACTATATACTAATTCACAGCTCTGGTTTCAAATCCAGGTCAGTCCACCTGTGTGGAGTTTGCATGTTCTCCCCGGGACGGCGTGGGTTTTCTCCGGGTACTCCGGTTTCCTCCCACATTCCAAAAAACATGTATGCTAGGCTGATTGGACACTCTAAATTGCCCCTAGGTATGAGTGTGAGCGTGAATGATTCCTTGTCTCCTTATGCCCTACGATTAGCTGCCCACAAATTCAGGGTGTACCCCGCCTCTGGCCCGGAGTCAGCTGGGATAGGCTCCAGCACCCCCGCGACCCTAATGAGGATAAAGCGGTTCAGAAAATGAGATGAGACTATACAATTAAATTAGTTAGTTTGAAGATCCAATAAATTTCTGTTATTATCTAAGATCTACAGGGACTACTTTACATCTATCAAAGCGTCATTTCTTCAGTGTTGTTTCATTAAAATAAATAATTTAAAAATGTTGAAATGAGGAGTGTATTCATGTTTGTGAGATACTGTATATTATGACATCGTGAAGTTTGGTATCATTAAAAAAACATATCCACGTGATGTAAAGGTCAGCATACTCATTACTAGCGCCCAAGAGCATCCAACCGATGGTTAGTCAGAGCAGATCGTATTCAAATTAGACGCAGGCAGATGGATGTTAACAAGAATTCAACTTTTGCGGAAACCCAAGCCTGGAAGCCTGGGTACTCTCACTCAAATTGTCATGCAAACTTGAGAAAATGACATTCAATATTATATTCAAAGTAAAAATGTAGTGCCATTTTAACAAAAAAATCGGATTTCAGCATCATGCACTGCAGCGTGTACGTAGCCTATAATTTTGAATTCCAGGGGAAAACTAAAAGGCTAGCTATGTCCGCAACTGAAATCCTGCTGATTCAGCTATTCATGTCCAGGAACAGGACGTAATGTTTGTAGATTTTAAATCAAAATAAATATCCCGATCTCGTTCGATTCAAATTTTGTGGAATAGTGTAATCTAAAATCGACCAATTTGCGGTTTGTTAGGACACATTAAGTAATATTAAAATTTAGGACATACTATTGCTTGAAACGAAAAGAAGTGTCATTCAATAAAGATGTCTTCAGTGGGACAAGAGTATCCAATATGTTCCTTGTAATATTGCTGGAAGGCTTTCCTGTAAAACAATAGGAAATAGCATTGAGATATGTGACAGACAGAAAGATAAGAAAGACTCAAATTTAGCATCATCATTGACAGAAACAACAACAAACAGTTGTTAATCTTAAAAAAATGATTTTTTTTACATTGTTATACTTGCGTATAATATGCTGTATTCATGTTGTGTGAAAATGGATTGTGTATATTGTGTAGGCAGATTAGAATACATCTTACCCTACTGACTTGGCCAAAGGATGTAAAGTTGTGTCTGCCATCATTACGTGGCAGGCAAAACGTTGTTGGTCAGGATGTTTGGTGATGAAACCAAAGTACCTGTAGCAGAATAATTAGGATTACTTTACTAGGAGTACTCTGCACAATGTTAATTTGATGAATTACTGTTGTATACATAGTAGGATTGAAGTGTCTTGTAAAGAAAACAAATACACACATAGGCACTTGTAATACAAAGACAAAGGTAACTCCTTTATTTAACTCACTTGCTATGTTTTGGATGGCAGCCACAAAAGGATATGTTCTTCAAATGGAAGAAATTAAAACACTGTTCTCCCTGAAAAAGAGAAAACAAGTGAAAATATATTGGTTGCACTCTGTGATTAAAATGACTTTCAAAGTAATGGAATACATGCAGTCATACCTATACTTACGAATGCCTCTAGGTACGAAATTTTCAGGTTACAATTTTTTTAATATGCAAATGACTGACTCGAGATACGAAAAAGATCCATGTTACGAAATCCCCTCAAAAAGTAAATGCATTTCCTTATCCGTTATTTTATTTTGAAAATATTATTGCAGATGCATTGATTCTCACTTTAGAACAGGGGTCACCAAACTACGGCCCGCGGGCACATTTGGACCGGCCCTCTGAACAATACCAGAGACGCTATCGTATTTTTTTCCTATTTGGCCTTGAAGACTGGGACGTTTTAATCTTGTGTTTGGTTCATTGCACCCCTGCTGAGCCCACAAATCATCCCAGTGAAGCGGGCCTTCGCATTGCTTCTTTGGTGACACGCGCGGGGAGAGTGTTTCCTTTTGATGCATGCGGGCACTTCCACCGTTGCATGCGCGAGCAGAGTGTTAGCGAGACATCTGGACGATCGCAGGTGAGGGCGGGACCCTGGGACCATCGCTATTGCGATGCTATTCAAGGATATAAAAACTGTGCAACCTGAACCTGTTTGAGAACGTTATAATGGCGAAAAGGTTAGTTAAGAGAAAAATTGATTCAGAATGCAGGGTATTTAACCTGCAGTGGACAAACGATTATTCTTTTGTTCAATGCAAAGAAAAGGCTGTTTGTCTCATCTGTCAAGAGACGGTGGCAGTATTCAAAGAATACATTTTCGCCGGCAC